>NW_018396437.1:64881-106211 GCF_000003195.3 Sorghum bicolor | reverse complement strand
AAGCTCGGTTCGGTCTAGTGGAAGATAGTGCTAATCGTGATGAAAGATAGGTGTACGATTTGCATGGAACATACCATATTCTCAGAAAGCAATTTGGACACACCTGATAGAACTCCTAGATCCTGTGTGTCATATGGAATCTCGCTTCAATCTGTTTGGAGACAGTGTTAGTTTAGGTGCAAGATTGGTTCATCGTTTGCGCATAATGCACCATAGGCTCAGAAAACATTATGGAAGCACCCGATGATAATCCTAGGTGAAGAGGCTCAAGTGGAAGGTCGGTTCGATCTGTTTGGAGATAGTGCTAATCTTGACGCAAGATAGGTGTACGGTTTGCATAGAACATACCATATTCTCAGAAATCAATTTGGACGCACCCGATAGAACTCCTAGATCATGTGTGTCATATGGAATCTTGCTTCAATCTATTTGGAGACAGTGTTAGTTTAGGTGCAAGATTGGTGCATGGTTTGTGCACCATAGACTCGGATACCATTATGGAATCTTGGTTCTGTCTATTTGGAGATAGCTCTAATCTTGATGCACGATAGGTGCACGGTTTGCATGGAACATACCATATGCTGAGAAATCAATTTGGACACACCCGATGGAACTGTAGATGGACCCCATGGAACTACTAGATGAAGTGTATTATATGGAATCTCGATTCAGTCTAGGTGGAGATAGTATTAGTTTCGGTGCAAGATAGGTGCATGGTTTGTTCCCAGTGCACCATAGGCTCAGAAACCGTTGTGGAAGTTCCCGATGGTACTCCTAGGTGAAGAGGCTCAAGTGAAAGCTCGGTTCGGTCTGTTTGGAGATAGTGCCAATCTTGATGAAAGATAGGTGTACAGTTTGCATGGAACGTACCATATTCTTACATATCAATTTGGACGCACCCGATAGAACTCCTAGATCATGTGTGTCATATGGAATCTCGCTTCAATTTGTTTGGAGATAGTGTTAGTTTAGGTGCAAGATTGGTGCATGGTTTGTGCATAATGCACCATAGGCTCATAAACCATTATGGAAGCACCCGATGATAATCCTAGGTGAAGAGGCTCAAGTGGAAGGTCGGTTCGATCTGTTTGGAGATAGTGCTAATCTTGATGCAAGATAGGTGCACGGTTTGCATGGAACAGACCATATGCTAAGAAATCTATTTGGACGCACCCCAATAGAACTCCAAGATGACATATGTCATATAGTATCTCGCTTTGGTCTGTTTGGAGACAGAGTTAGTTTTGGGGCAAGATAGGTACACAGTTTGCGCCTAATGCATCATAGTCTAAGAAACCATTTTGGATGCACCCGATGATACTCCAGGGTAAAGGGGCTCAAGTGGACGCTCAGTTTGCTTTGTTTGGAGATAGTGCTAATCTCAATGCAAGATAGGTGCACGAATTGCATCGAACGTACCATAAGCTTCGAAATATATTTGGAAGCACCCAATAGAACTCCTAGATGACATGTGTCATATAGAATCTCACTTCAGTCTCTTTGGAGATAGTGTTAGTTTCGATGCAAGATAGGTACACGGTTTTGGCTAAGAAACTATTTTGGACGCACGCTATGGTACTCCATGGTGAAGAGGCTCATGTGGAATCTTGGTTCTATCTGTTTGGAGATAGTTCTAATCTTGATGCAAGATAGGTGCACGGTTTGCATGGAACATACATATGCTCAGAAATCAATTTGGACACACCCGATGGAACTGTAGATGCACCTGATAGAACTACTAGATGAAGTGTATCATATGGAATCTCGCTTCAGTCTAGTTGGAGATAGTATTAGTTTCGGTGCAAGATAGGTGCATGGTTTGTGCCCAGTGCACTATAGGCTCAGAAACCGTTGTGGAAGTTCCCGATGGTACTCCTATGTGAAGAGGCTCAAGTGAAAGCTCGGTTCAGTCTGTTTGGAGATAGTGCTAATCTTGATGAAGGATAGGTGTACGGTTTGCATGGAACGTACCATATTCTTAGAAATCAATTTGACGCACCCGATAGAACTCCTAGATCATGTGTGTCATATGGAATCTCGATTCAATCTGTTTAGAGACAGTGTTAGTTTAGGTGCAAGAATGGTGTATGGTTTGCGCATAATGCACCATAGGCTCAGAAACCAATATGGAAGCACCCGATGATAATCCTTGGTGAAGAGGCTCAAGTGGAAGGTCGGTTCGATCTGTTTGGAGATAGTACTAATCTTGATGCAAGATTGGTGCACGGTTTGCATGGAACATACCATATGCTAAGAAATCTATTTGGACGCACCCCAATAGAACTTCTAGATGACATGTGTCATATAGAATCTTGCTTTTGTCTGTTTGGAGACAGAGTTAATTTTGGTGCAAGATAGGTACACAGTTTGCGCCTAATGCATCATAGGCTAAGAAACCATTTTGGATGCCCCCGATGATACTCCTGGGTAAAGGGGCACAAGTGGAAGCTCAATTTGCTTTGTTTGGAGATAGTGCTAATCTTGATGCAAGATAGGTGCACGAATAGCATCAAACGAACCATATGCTTAGAAATATATTTGGAAGCATCCAATAGAACTCTTAGATGACGTGTGTCATATATAATCTCACTTCGATCTCTTTGGAGATAGTGTTAGTTTCGGTGCAATATAGGTACACGGTTTGTGCCTAATGCACCATAGGCTAAGAAACTATTTTGGACGCACACGATGGTACTCCTTGGTGAAGAGGCTCATGTGGAATCTTGGTTCTGTCTGTTTGGAGATAGTTCTAACCTTGATGCAAGATAGGTGCACGGTTTGCATGGAACATACCATATGCTCAGAAATCAATTTGGACACACCCGATGGAACTGTAGATGCACCCGATGGAACTACTAGATGAAGTGTATCATATGGAATCTCACTTCGGTCCAGTTGGAGATAGTATTAGTTTCGGAGCAAGATAGTTGCATGGTTTGTGCCTAGTGCACCATAGGCTCAGAAATCGTTGTGGCAGTTCCTGATGCTACTCCTAGGTGAAGAGGCTCAAGTGAAAGCTCGGTTCGATCTGTTTGGAGATAGTGCTAATCTTGATGAAAGATAGGTGTACGGTTTGCATGGAACGTACCATATTCTCAGAAATCAATTTGGACGCACCCGATAGAACTCCTAGATCATGTGTGTCATATGGAATCTCGCTTCAATCTGTTTGGAGACAATGTTAGTTTAGGTGCAAGATTGGTGCATGGTTTGCGCATAATGCACCATAGGCTCAGAAACCATTATGGAAGCACCCGATGATAATCCTAGGTGAAGAGGCTCAAGTGGAAGGTCGGTTCGATCTATTTGGAGATAGTGCTAATCTTGATGCAAAATAGGTGCCCGGTTTGCATGGAACATAACATATTCTCAGAAATCAATTTGGACGCCCCAATAGAACTCCTAGATGACATGTGTCATATAGAATCTCGCTTTGGTCTGTTTGGAGACAGAGTTAGTTTTGGTGCAAGATAGGTACACAGTTTGCGCCTAATGCATCATAGGCTGAGAAAACATTTTGGATGCACCCGATGATACTCCTAGGTAAAGGGGCTCAAGCGGAAGCTCAGTTTGCTTTGTTTGGAGATAGTGCTAATCTTGATGCAAGATAGGTGCACAAATTGCATCGAACGTACCATATGCTTAGAAATATATTTGGAAGCACCAAATAGAACTCCTAGATGATGTGTGTCATATAGAATCTCACGTCAGTCTCTTTGGAGATATTGTTAGTTTCGGTGCAAGATAGGTACACGGTTTGTCCCTAATGCACCATAGGCTAATAAACTATTTTGGACGCACGCGATGGTACTCCTTGGTGAAGAGGCTCATGTGGAATCTTGGTTCTGTATGTTTGGAGATAGTTCTAATCTTGATGCAAGATAGGTGCACGGTTTGCATGGAACATACCATATGCTCAGAAATCAATTTGGACACACCCGATGGAACTGTAGATGCACCCGATAGAACTACTAGATGAAGTGTATCATATGGAATCTCGCTTCAGTCTAGTTGGAGATAGTACTAGTTTCGGTGCAAGATAGGTGCATGGTTTGTGCCCAGTGCACCATATGCTCAGAAACCGTTGTGGAAGTAAATGCTCCGGGGCTTGCCTTCAACGTAAGTAGAGGGACGATGGTCCGGGCACTCCGGCAAGTCCTCCTCCTCCTCAGCTCCTTGAGGTAGCTCCCCTTGCTGTCCTTCCGGCTCCGGCATCTCGAACTCCAGCACCGTTACTCCCTTGGGTACACCTATGTATGCATGACAAGGAGATGAATATAGAGAATGCTCATATGATGCATGATGTCATGACGAGGATACAAATAGACATAAACAAGGTATAACATGAGCATAACCCTTAAGATTAAGTGAAACATGGGCTAACGAGTAAGTGCATACTTCTTCTCTGGTAGAGAGACTAAATAGACAAGTTAAACAATTTCTAGCTACTCCTACTCAGCCACTGGTTTAGTAGGCAAACCAACCAGTCACAAGTTTCAGCCATAACTCAAGCATCTTTTAACCAAACTAAGCAAGCAAGTACTTTCTGGAAAGCTTAGCAAATTGTCTACAATTCACTTTTAGACATCCCAGACTGATTCCCAACATAAATATGCTAAAACCTATAAAGTTGGCTGGCTGCTCTGGAAATTCCAGAGAGCAAGCACTTTGCAGCAGCTACTTGCAACATGCACAACTTTCAAACTACTCAACCAAATGTCATAAAATTTGGATACGAAGTAGATCAGTAAGTTAGCTACAAGTTTGTTGTAGACAAGTTTCCCAGAAAACATCATCTTCAATTAGGTCTTAATTATTTGCTATCAGCTGTACAGAAATGCTCTAGGAAAGGCAAAAATAGCTAAAATAATATTTTACGCATATTGAGAATGTATCAAAAGAACAATTCAATTGCACCAGTAGGTAGAACATATCTAAGAAACACCGGAAAACATCATGGCAAGGTCTAAAACCATTTCTATCCTCACCTTTTTCATTTATTTAATTATTAAGGTGTTTTAATGAACATGCATTCCAAGTATTCCAAAAATCCTAAGAAAATTACAGCAAGCTCCTTATGCTGACATAAGATCACTGTAAAATTTTTAGAACATCTGCATATACATATTGTGAGATACAAAAATAACAAGCTAGCAAATGCATGCAAGGCATAAATGTGAAACCTCATCAAAAAGTGTCAAACAACAGATTTCAGATTTTTTCTAGCTTTGTCTACACATAAGTACAACGCTCAGAAAGTTTCATCACAAAAGGAGCTATAACTTATTTATTAAAAATATCACAAGAATCTCCTATTTAAGCAAGAACTATTTTTAACTCCTCATCCAGGCTTCCAAAAATCATGATAAATTTACCAGAGCCTATTCATATCATAAGTAACAGTACCCTAAATTTTCATGGCCAGCAGATCAATATATTTTAAGATATAATTACCCATTAAAAATACAAGATTAATTCATATCTATTTATTTCTGCAAACACATGGCATGTTTCATATTTTTTAAAAAAACTAGACTTATGCTGGAACCTAGCAAAATTGGAACCATGTCATTTGGATCTCTAAAACTCCAGATATGAATTTTACAAAAACAGCATTGGTTCTGCAAAAACAGTGACCAGAGGGGTGAGAGAGGAGAGGCTGACACCCGGGACCCGCGCGTCAGTGAGACAGAGCAGAGGAGATGCTCGTCGCCGGCGAAGCTCAACGACGACGAGGTCTCGGCCGGATCCAAGGGCATCTACGTGTTCCTCTCATCAAGGCGACTCGGTTGACCTACTTTACCCGCGCTCTACTGGACTCTAGGGTGCTCGCCGTCGGGAATGGCGGAGCGGCGGCGCTGCGCGGCGGTACGCCGGCGGATCCAGGCAATGGCGACGCGGTAGAGGTTGCGGACGAGCAAGAGCAGTTCAAGGCGAAGCTATAGGAAGAAGAATCACGGCCAGAGGTGAACCAGAGAGGTCTGGCCACGTTGCCGGTGATCTCTGTGAACTCCGGCGAGGTGAAGCTCGCGACGGAGATGACAATGTGACCTCACCGGTGCTCGGCTAAGGGAATGGAGTGGACGTCGAGGTAGAGGACGTCGAGGCGGATCTCTGAGCGGACTAGCTTGGCCAGAGATGCGGTGAAACGGCCGGAAGAGCTCGCCGAAACGCGGCGGAGCTCCCTGAGGCGACGACGGAGCGGAATGGGAGGCACTGAGCGAGTGGAGAGCGCGTCTGAGGCGTCCACTCGGTGCGTGGCATCTTGTGGACGACGTCGGGGCTGACAGGCGGGGTCGTCGACGGCGTACGGCCGACACCTGGCCGGACACGCGGCGGCGGACGGTTTCTGACGAAACTGAATCGCGTGATTCAGTCGTCGCCAACAGTGACTGAAACTCAAACTTCGTCAACGTTTTACTCTCAGCTCAATCGATGGTTTTGGCTGGGATTTGATCCTCTGGATAGAGCTATAGGAGCTCTACAACTTTGATTACAGGATCAGAGCCTAACTCGATCTGGATTTCAAACTACAAGGCTCCCAATCACCCTTGGTCGAAACTGCGTGATCCAACACTTAGCCAAATTCGGCTAAGTATGAAATCAGCCCTGATTTTTGGCTTGTGAGCAATTTTTGGATGTGTTCTAAGCTTTTTCATAAAAAGTCATCAACATAACTTTTGTAGCTTGTGAAATTCTCTACAACTTTGTTTCAGGTGTCAAAGACATGCAAGGTCTCTAACACCAGTTTCATAAAACATCTTTGAAAAGAGGTCTAGGGTGTCAAAAAGGTCATTCTAGGGTTAACCATGACTTAGGGGCATTTTTGGCCAAAACCTTCAACATGAACTTTGTTCCAAAAGATATTCTAAACATGATTGAGGTATTTTGGAAGACAATGTACAATTGTTTGCATTGGCTACCCCTTATAGTCACTCAATTCAAGTCACACAAGCAATTCAATCATACATGGTGTACATAAGATGACATGTGATCATGATAGATGCTTATGAATGAGCATGATGATGCTTATGTTAATGCAATGCTCATGGTTAACATGCAAGCTAACACTAGGAGTGTTACAGGGTGCATCTACAGTTCCATCGGGTGTGTCCAAATTGATTTCTAAGCATATGGTATGTTCCATGCAAACCGTGCACCTATTTTGCATCAAGATTAGAACTATCTCCAAACAGACAGAACCAAGGTTCCACATGAGCCTCTTCACCAAGGAGTACCAACGCGTGCGTCCAAAATAGTTTCTTAGCCTATGGTGCATTAGGCACAAACCGTGTACCTATCTTGCACCGAAACTAACACTATCTCCAAAGAGACCGAAGTGAGATTCTATATGACACACATCATCTAGGAGTTCTATTGGGTGCTTCCAAATATATTTCTAAGCATATGGTACGTTCGATGCAATTCGTGCACCTATCTTGCATCTAGATTAGCACTATCTCCAAACAAAGCAAACTGAGCTTCCACTTGAGCCCCTTTATCCAGGAGTATCATCGGGTGCATCCAAAATGGTTTCTTAGCCTATGATGCATTAGGCGCAAACTGTGTACCTATCTTGCACCAAAACTAACTCTGTCTCCAAATAGACCAAAGTGAGATTCCATAAGACACATGTCATCTAAGAGTTTTATTGCGATGCATCCAAATAGATTTCTTAGCATATGGTATGTTCCATGAAAACCGTGCACCTATCTTTCATCAAGATTAGCACTATCTCCAAACAGATCGAAGCGACCTTCCACTTGAGCCCTTCACCTAGGAGTATTATCGGGTACTTCCATAATGGTTTCCGAACCTATGGTGCATTATGCGCAAACCATGCACCAATCTTGCACCTAAACTGTCTCCAAACAGATTGAAGCAAGATTCATATGACACACATGATCTAGGAGTTCTATCGGGTGCGTCAAAATTGATTTCCGAGAATATGATATGTTCCATGCAAACCATACACCCATCTTGCATCAAGATTAGCACTATCTCCAAACAGATCGAACCGACCTTCCACTTGAGCCTCTTCACCTAGGATTATCATCGGGTGCTTCCATATTGGTTTCTAAGCCTATGGTGCATTATGCGCAAACCATGCACCATTCTTGCACCTAAACTAACAATGTCTCCAAACAGATTGAAGCGAGATTTCATATGACACACATGATCTAGGAGTTCTATCGGGTGCCCTCAAATTGATTTCTAAGAATATGGTACGTTCCATGCAAACCGTACACCTATCTTTCATCAAAATTAGCACTATCTCCAAACAGACCGAACTGAGCTTTCACTCGAGCCTCTTCACATAGGAGTACCATCGGGAACTTCCATAACGGTTTCTGAGCCTATGGTGCACTAGGCACAAACCATGCACCTATCTTGCACCGAAACTAATACTATCTCCAACTAGTGTGAAGCGAGATTCCATATGATACACTTCATCTAGTAGTTCTATCGGGTGCATCTACAGTTCCATCGGGTGTGTCCAAATTGATTTCTGAGCATATGGTATGTTCCATGCAAACCGTGCACCTATCTTGCATCAAGATTAGAACTATCTCCAAACAGACAGAACCAAGATTCCACATGAGCCTCTTCACAAAGGAGTACCATCGCGTGCGTCCAAAATAGTTTCTTAGCCTATGGTGCATTAGGCACAAACCGTGTACCTATCTTGCACCAAAACTAACACTATCTCCAAAGAGACTGAAGTTAGATTCTATATGACACACGTCATCTAGGAGTTCTATTGGGTGCTTCCAAATATATTTCGAAGCATATGGTACGTTCGATGCAATTCGTGCACCTATCTAGCATCAAGATTAGCACTATCTCCAAACAAAGCAAACTGAGCTTCCACTTGAGCCCCTTTACCTAGGAGTATCATCGGGTGCATCCAAAATGGTTCTCAGCCTATGATGCATTAGGCGCAAACTGTGTACCTATCTTGCACCAAAACTAACTCTATCTCCAAACAGACCAAAGTGAGATTCTATATGACACATGTCATCTAGGAGTTCTATTGGGGCGTCCAAATAGATTTCTTAGCATATGGTATGTTCCATGCAAACCGTGCACCTATTTTGCATCAAGATTAGCACTATCTCCAAATAGATCGAACCGACCTTCCACTTGAGCCTCTTCACCTAGGATTATCATCGGGTGCTTCCATAATGGTTTCTGAGCCTATGGTGCATTATGCACAAACCATGCACCAATCTTGCACCTAAACTAACACTGTCTCCAAACAAATTGAAGCGAGATTCCATATGACACACATGATCTAGGAGTTCTATCGGGTGCATCCAAATTGATTTCTGAGAATATGGTACGTTCCATGCAAACCGTACACCTATCTTTCATCAAGATTAGCACTATCTCCAAATATACCAAACCGAGCTTTCACTTGAGCCTCTTCACCTAGGAGTACCATCGGGAAATTCCACAACGATTTCTGAGCCTATGGCGCACTGGGCACAAACCATGCAACTATCTTGCACCGAAACTAATACTATCTCCAACTAGACCGAAGCGAGATTCCATATGATACACTTCATCTAGTAGTTCCATCGGGTGCATCTACAGTTCCATCGGGTGTGTCCAAATTGATTTCTGAGCATATGGTATGTTCCATGCAAACCGTGCACCTATCTTGCATCAAGATTAGAACTATCTCCAAACAGACAGAACCAAGATTCCATATGAGCCTCTTCACCAAGGAGTACCATCGCGTGCGTCCAAAATAGTTTCTTAGCCTATGGTGCATTAGGCACAAACCATGTACCTATCTTGCACTGAAACTAACACTATCTCCAAAGAGACCGAAGTGAGATTCTATATGACACACGTCATCTAGGAGTTCTATTGGGTGCTTCCAAATATATTTCGAAGCATATGGTACGTTCGATGCAATTCGTGCACCTATCTTGCATCAAGATTAGCACTATCTCCAAACAAAGCAAACTGAGCTTCCACTTGAGCCCCTTTACCTAGGAGTATCATCGGGTGCATCCAAAATGGTTTCTTAGCCTCTGATGCATTCGGCGCAAATTGTGTACCTATCTTGCACCAAAACTAACTCTGTCTCCAAACAGACCAAAGCAAGATTCTATATGACACATGTCATCTAGGAGTTCTATTGGGGTGCGTCCAAATAGATTTCTTAGCATATGGTATGTTCCATACAAACCGTGCACCTATCTTGCATCAAGATTAGCACTATCTCCAAACAGATCGAACCGACCTTCCACTTGAGCCTCTTCACCTAGGATTATCATCGGGTGCTTCCATATTGGTTTCTGAGCCTATGGTGCATTATGCGCAAACCATGCACCATTCTTGCACCTAAACTAATACTGTCTCCAAACAGATTGAAGCGAGATTCCATATGACACACATGATCTAGGAGTTCTGTTGGGTGCATCCAAATTGATTTCTAAGAATATGGTACGTTCCATACAAACCGTACACCTATCTTTCATCAAGATTAGCACTATCTCCAAACAGACCGAACCGAGCTTTCACTTGAGCCTCTTCACATAGGAGTACCATCGGGAACAAGCCTCCTACTATTTTATTATCATATTCAGCTATCAAATGACTATGGTTATATATTGTTGCATTAAGTGGTAGGCGTTGATATGACACCCTTGCTGCATAATGACTACCTTGTCCACCTTAAACATTACCAAAGTAGGTCCAGGATCGAAGAAATGCTTAGCCATGCTTAGTTCGGTAGAAGCCAGGTGATTTCCTGTCACCTGCGAGAATTAGGTGGATGATGATCACGGTTGGCTATATTTGCTATCGTGGAAATAACCTTGTGCTAATAATGAACTTGAGACCGGGCGGGACGATGATAGTGCAGCAACAAGGCATGGAGGTCTTGGGTGTGAACCTATCCCCGTCTGTGTCGTTTAAGGACCGAATCGCTGTACGTCCCCGTGTCATGTTGAACGCATGCCTATCACTTAGTTGGCCGGATAAGTCATTCCGACCGCGAAGCCTACGAGTGCAACTCTGGCCGGATACCCCGATCTGGTTAAAGTGCGCACCCCGGTTGGTAGTAAGGATGTGCGGGGAGTCAATGGCGTAAGACCGAGGTGTCAGGTTAGAGTCCTGACCCTGGCAGATTGGCGGTCCCTGGGGGTGCGGCGCCGTACGGACCCGCGAATTGGTCCGGAGTTGTGCTAAAGGTGATCCGAGTTGCCGTCATGAAGTATGCTTGGGTGAGTGTTAGTAATTACCCTCCAGCTGGATAGGAATCGATTCGAATCGCCGTCTCTCCCGGATAGTGAGAACTTGACTTGGGCAGTGGCAACGTAGAATTCACTAAATAAACTTAATGGTTATGATGGGAATGTTGATAGCTATGTGATAATCCGGATATGGTCATTATTGTAATGCTTAAAGACTCAAGTGTATGCTTAGAGCAGGTGCTAATCTAGTGGATAGTCACTAAGTAATGAACTTGCTGCTGAATTATGATACATGAATTACTTACAACAAAGGCTTTTATGCAAAAGGTGAGTCAAACCAGTCCACAAAGATTAGCCTTGCATACTCCTTGGTGTCACTTTATTTCCGGTTTATGACGGGTAAGTCTAGCTGAGTACATTCTCATACTCAGGGTTTTATTTATCCTGTTGCAGATGATGTCGTTTACCACGGCTACTGTGCTAAGTGTCATCACCCGGCTGCGGATGATGAATAGATCATGGGCGTGATCACCTCCTTTATCTTCAGTTGTGCTTTTGTTGGGACTTGACCATGGAACTGGCATGTATTATAAACTGAGTTGTTGTTGTTTCAAAACTACTTTGTTTCCGCTACTGCTATGGTTTGTAATAACCACTTTAAATTCTGATGTGATGTAAAACTATGTTCTGTGATGAATGTTGTAATCTGTGGTGGTGATGCTTGATCATGTACGATCTTGGTTGTATGTGGGTTGAATCGAGGTCTTTTGAGATTTCGTCGGACTACCAGGTTTATATGGGTTCAAGTCCATTGGCTTGACTGCCTCCGTGGTCGCTAATTCACTTGAATTCTTATAAATTGGACGGTTCTGTTACACACCCGATGGAACTACTAGATGAAGTGTATCATATGGAATCTCGCTTCAGTCCAATTGGAGATAGTATTAGTTTCGGTGCAAGATAGTTGCATGGTTTGTGCCCAGTGCACCATAGGCTCAGAAAATCGTTGTGGAAGTTCCCGATGGTACTCCTAGGTGAAGAGGCTCAAGTGAAAGCTTGGTTCGGTCTGTTTGGAGATAGTGCTAATCTTGATGAAAGATAGGTGTATGGTTTGCTTGGAACGTACCGTATTCTCAGAAATCAATTTGGACGCACCCGATAGAACTCCTAGATCATGTGTGTCATATGGAATCTCGCTCAAATCTGTTTGGAGACAGTTTAGGTGCAATTTTGGTGCATGGTTTGCGCATAATGCACCATAGGCTTAGAAATCATTGTGGAAGCACCAGATAATACTGCAAGGTGAAGAGGCTCAAGTGAAAGCTTGGTTTGGTATGTATGGAGATAGTGCTAATCTTGATGAAAGATAGGTGTACGGTTTACATGGAACGTACCATATTCTCAGAAATCAATTTGGCCGCACCCGATAGAACTCCTAGTTCATGTGTGTCATATGGAATCTCGCTTCAATTTGTTTGGAGACAGTGTTAGTTTAGGTGCAAGATTGGTGCATGGTTTGTGCAGAATGCACCATAGGCTCAGAAACCATTATGGAAGCTCCCGATGATAATTCTAGGTGAAGAGGCTCAAGTGGAAGGTCGGTTCGATCTATTTGGAGATAGTGCTAATCTTGATGCAAAATAGGTGCATAGTTTGCATGGAACATACCATATGCTAAGAAATCTATTTGGACGCACCCCAATAGAACTCCTTGATGACATGTGTCATATAGAATCTCGCTTTGGTCTGTTTGGAGACAGAGTTAGTTTTGGTGCAAGATAGGTACACAGTTTGCGCCTAATGCATCATATGCTGAGAAACCATTTTGGATGCACCCGATGATACTCCTAGGTAAAGGGGCTCAAGCGGAAGCTCAGTTTGTTTTGTTTGGAGATAGCGCTAACCTTGATGCAAGATAGGTGCACGAATTGCATCGAACGTACCATATGCTTAGAAATATATGTGGAAGCACCCAATAGAACTCCTAGATGACGTGTGTCATATAGAATCTCACTTCGATCTCTTTGGAGATAGTGTTAGTTTCGGTGTAAGATAGGTACACGGTTTGTGCCTAATGCACCATAGGCTAAGAAACTATTTTGGACGCACATGATGGTACTCTCCTTGGTGAAGAGGCTCATGTGGAATCTCGGTTCTGTCTGTTTGGAGATAGTTCTAATGTTGATGCAAGATAGGTGCACGGTTTGCATGGAACATACCATATGCTCAGAAATCAATTTGGACACACCTGATGAAACTGTAGATGCACCCGATGGAACTACTAGATGAAGTGTATCATATGGAATCTCGCTTCGGTCCAGTTGAAGATAGTATTAGTGTGGGGGTATAAACCCCTATACCCTTACGGCTAGACTTCAGCCAGGAAGCTTGGCTCACTACGAGACGAGTTCAAGGCTTGATCCGACAGCTTGGAGTTTCGCGCAAGGAAACAAGACGTGGAGATCAAGCAGGATTCTAGTCGGTTAGAATAGGAATTGATATCAAATTATCTATGGCAATTGTAACCGACTAGGATTAGTTTCCAGATCTGTAACCCTGCCCTCCAGACTATATAAGGAGGGGCAAGGGACCCCCCTAGGACATCATATTCTCTCAGCACAAATCAATACAACCAGACGCAGGACGTAGGTATTACGCCAACTCGGCGGCCGAACCTGGATAAAAAGCTTGTCCGTGTCTTGCGTCACCATCGAGTTCGTAGTTTGCGCACCGTCTACTGATAAACTACTACCGTGGGTATACCCCAAGGTAGACTGCCGACTAGCTTTCATCGACAGTGGCGCGCCATGTAGGGGGTGTGCGTGCAACTTTTCCGGCGAACAAGATGGTCACGATCCCAGCTTCCGCGACCGTGCCCGAAGGCCTCACGTTCACCGTCGGCCAGATCACGTGGACGACGTGCAGCGGCGGCTTCGCGACCACGGTTCCGAAAGAGATCCAGATCCAATCTGAGATCACGCCGTCTCCGACCACACGCATGACGGCACCAAGCTCCCGACCACCGTTCCCACTCTACAAGGGAAAGGAGATCGACTGCTCGGACCTCCTCCAAGCGCTCGATCGCGCTGACTCCAAGCTACTCGAAGTCTCCCAACTAATAGATGGAGTTCTGCGCCGGCCCGACCAAGCTGCTCGAGCGGATTTTTCGAAATCCCGCCGGCCAACTCGTGTCACCACACACGAACGGCTGGGAACGTCCCTGACGATAACCTCAACCCCCTCAGGACGATCCGTCGAGCTCAAAAAGGAAGACTATCCTTGCGGCCTGAACAACTCGGCCTCTGTTTACTCACAGCATGTCCAATCCGTTTTCAGCAAAGCGGGCTGGTCGCCGACAAGGAACAATCGTCACCATGTCAACATGGTGACAATCCGAGAGCTACGGGACGGCCAGGTTTCCAGCACCAACTCAAGCACCGGCTCCGTCCCCACCGAGGTTATAAACACCGAAGACGAGGGCTACGACCTGGATTTTCCTTCACACCCTTCGGGTTTCGACCGATTCCCGATATTCCCCCCCCGGCGAGGGGATATCGTGTTCAATGTCAGCGCCGACGAACCGGCTGTTGACGGAGAAACAGATGACCAGAGGCAACTCCGCGAACAGCGTAACGCCGATCGCGCCCGACGGCGTGCGAACGAGCAACAACAGATGCCACCAAGTAACCTCAACGATGCCTTTGACATGGTCGGGGACCAGCCGGTCTACAAAACGCCAAGCGCCAACGTGGCTGTCGCCATGGCCAACCTGGATCGGCTTCCTGACACCCCCGAAAGCCAGGGAGTCCGGACTAGCATCCGAGCACACCTGATCGCCGCAATGGGACAGACAGCCACTCTGCTCAAGAGAGTCCAGGACGTCTCTTATACGGAAGCCGCCTCCGACCAGACTAATCGTAGTCGGGCCTCACCCAGCAGGCGTCACCGCAGCCGCTCCCCCGACAACCGTCGAGGGGACTCACGGCGCGACGATGGTGGTCGGGACGCCGATGGCCGCCGCCAACAGAACCGCGTACGCGGCCAAGAAGAAGAAGATCAACACAGGGATCTCCGCCACAACATCCCTCGCAAAGATGCCCGGGACCGCATCAACAGGCGCGCCGCAGAGAGAGCAGTCCACGAAAACCTGCGCCGCATCGAGTACGATGCGACCCACGGTCCTCCGGGCCTAAGGCAGTTCTCCTCACACCTCCGCCAGGTCGTGTGGCCCCGCAATTTCAAGCTCGAAAAACTTAAAAAATACGACGGCAAGGAAAATCCAGAGAACTGGATCACTCTCTATGAAATTGCCGTCCGATCAGCGGCAGGAGATGAGCACGTCATGGCTAACTACTTCCCCGTAGTCCTCGACCAGGCTGGTCATCAGTGGCTTCTCGGCTTGCCCGAGGACTCCTTCGACTCTTGGGAAGAGCTACGACAGGCTTTCATCGACAACTTCATCGCCACATGCGAGCAGCCCGGAAACAAGTATGACCTTGAAAGGATAAGAGACAGGAAGAATGAACCTCTGCGCGATTACATCCGACGATTCTCGGATATGCGCCTCAAAATCCCGAAGATTTCTCATGACGAGGCCATATCAGCCTTTATCAAGGGCTTGCGTTTCCATGAAGCGCTGAGGAACAAGCTGTTGCGTAAGCGCCCATCAACGGTAGCAGAGCTCCTCGCCACGGCTAAAAACTACGCCGATGCTGATGACGCAGAAAAACTAATCCGAGACGACGCGAGAGGCCCCGACCAGCCTTCTCGGCGAGATGACAGTCGTGGTCGCTACGACAACAGAAATCACCGCCGCTCCGACAACCGCGATCACCGAGAGGGTTGGGATCGGCGGCGCGACAGCCGCGACGACTTCAGAGGAAAGCGCCCTCGTGAATACGACCACGAAGTAAATACGGTCAAACGTCCCAACGGACGACGGGACTACCAAGACGACTACAACAAAACGTTGAAGGTACCGTGCCAGCTACACCCAAAGTCTAACCATACCATGGAAGAGTGTCGCGTCCACAAAAGTATCTATACACGGCGGGCCGCCCAAGAGGACTCCGCCAAGAAAAATAACAAACGCGACGGGCACGACCACGAAGATGAGGATGAGGACCAAGACAGGGACCCCCGACACCAATACGTCAGCCCCACCGACGTGGTCCACTCCATTTTCGGGGGCAAGGTCTCCACTGAGTCCAAGCGAGAAAGAAAGCTGTTAAAGAGAGCCTGCCTCAACATAGACAGCACGGACGGGCTGATCGCAGATCCAAAATTTCCCGCGTGGTCCCACAGGGAGATCTCGTTCAGCAGGAAGGACCAGTGGGCCGCTATCCCAGAGCCGGGTCGTTTCCCACTGATTCTTGATCCCTGCATCAATAGCATCAGATTCGAGCGCGTGCTCGTGGACGGGGGAAGCTCCATCGACATCCTCTTCCGCAACAGCCTGCCCGCCCTCAAGATATCACCGGCACAACTAAAACCTTACGACGCCCAATTCTGGGGGGTTTTGCCAGGTCAAAGTTCGGTGCCCCTCGGACAGATAACATTGCCTGTCCAATTCGGCACACCCGATCACTTCCGGACGGAGTTCATCAACTTCGTAGTCGCGGATTTCGACGGGACCTACCACGCCATACTGGGCTGCCCATCGCTGACAAAGTTCATGGCAGTCCCGCACAACTCATACCTAGTCCTTAAGATGCCCACGGAGAAGGGTGTCCTAACCATCAGAGGCAACGTCTACACTGCGTACACCTGCGAAGAAGAAAGCTTCAAGATCACCGAGGCAATTGACCTCTCGATCCGCATGGCGGAAACAGCAAACCAAGCCGCACAGCTGCCTCCCGACCAGCTCCGATTACCTGAGCAGGAGACAGCCAGAAAGAATTCGAAATCCAAGGAGTACAAAGAAGTGCAGCTGGTCGAAGGCAACCCCGAGAAGACAGCCCTCATCGGGGCTAACCTGGATCCAAAATAGGAAGACGCGCTCGTCAGGTTTCTAAGGGACAACGTGAGCGTTTTCGCATGGAAACCCGCAGACATGCCCGGTGTCCCACGAAACCTGATCGAGCACTCCTTAAATGTCTCGAAGACCGCAAGACCAATCAAGCAAAGACTGCGACGGTTCGCTCGTGACAAAAAGGAGGCTATTAGGACAGAAATAACACGGCTTCTAGCAGCCGGATTCATAAAAGAAGTGTATCATCCCGATTGGCTCGCCAATCCGGTTCTTGTACGCAAAAAGAATAATGAATGGAGAATGTGCGTTGATTACACCGATCTCAACAAACACTGTCCTAAAGATCCTTTTGGTCTTCCTCGCATCGACGAGGTGGTCGACTCAACGGCCGGATGCGAACTCCTCTCCTTTCTAGATTGCTACTCTGGTTATCACCAGATCTCGTTAAAGGAAGAAGATCAGATCAAAACATCCTTCATCACACCCTTCGGCGCATACTGTTACACTACCATGTCTTTCGGACTTAAAAACGCCGGGGCCACTTATCAAAGGGCCATCCAGCAATGCCTCCACGACGAGATTCGCGATGACCTCGTCGAGGCCTACGTGGACGACGTGGTCGTAAAAACAAGGGGCGCGAGCACCTTAATCGACAACTTAGACCGAACCTTCAAGGCACTCAATAGGTACAAGTGGAAGCTCAACCCCAAGAAATGCATTTTCGGCGTTCCTTCCGGTCTACTGCTCGGCAACGTCGTCAGTCGCGACGGCATACGACCAAACCCTTCAAAAGTCAAAGCCGTACTCGACATGCGACCACCGAAGAACGTCAAGGATATTCAGAAGCTAACCGGATGCATGGCCGCCCTCAGTCGTTTCATCTCAAGGCTGGGAGAAAAAGGCCTCCCTTTCTTCAAACTACTGAAAGCGTCAGAAAAATTCTCTTGGACAGAGGAAGCCGACGCTGCGTTCACTCAGCTTAAGACCTTCCTCACTTCACCGCCTGTCCTTACAGCGCCTCAGCCCAATGAAGACCTACTCCTTTACATTGCTGCAACCGACAGGGTTGTTTCCACGGCAATAGTGGTCGAGCGAGATGAACCAGGTCACGCCTTCAAAGTCCAGAGACCCGTTTACTTCATAAGCGAAGTTTTAAACGAATCCAAGGCCAGGTACCCACAAATACAGAAGCTTATATACGCCATCCTGATAACGTCAAGAAAGCTAAAGCATTACTTCGACGGCCATCGAGTCCTGGTGACAACCAGCTTTCCTCTCGGGGACATCCTGCGCAATAAGGACGCCAATGGCAGAATCGTGAAATGGGCAATGGAATTATGTCCATTTTCCCTAGATTTCCAGAGTCGCACCACTGTTAAGTCTCAAGCCCTGGTCGATTTCATTGCCGAATGGACGGATCTCAACGAGCCTTCTGTTCCAGATGTCTCAGACCACTGGTCTATGTTTTTTGATGGGTCCTTGAACATCAACGGTGCAGGCGCTGGGATATTGTTCGTATCACCTAACAAGGACAAACTCCGTTACGTCCTTCGGATCCTTTTCCCGGCGTCAAACAATGTCGCCGAATACGAAGCATGCTTACATGGCATACGACTAGCCGTTGAACTGGGGGTCAAGCGCCTCTATGTCTACGGCGACTCCGCTCTGGTCATCAACCAGCTCAACAAGGAGTGGGACGCAACCCACGAGAAGATGGATCTCTACTGCAAAGAAATTCGCAAATGGGAAACTAACTTCTATGGCATAGAGTACATCCACGTGGTCCGGGATAAGAACCAAGCAGCAGATGCGTTGTTAAAGTTAGGCTCATCTCGGGCCCAAATCCCGCGGGGTATTTTCGTCCAAGACATCCATGAGCCGAGCGTAAGCTCCCCCCTGGTCGACAAGCAACCCACCGAGGCAATGCTCATAGATGACGCCACTCCGACAACCGGTGGGCGTGACTGGCGTACCCCGTTCATCAAATACATATCAGACGGGACAGGCTTTCAGGACAAAACAGAGAACGAGCGCCTCATCCGACGATCAAAGAACTACATCCTGGTCGACGGAAAACTCATGCGGAAAAACGCAAGCTCCGAGGTACTGCTCAAGTGCATACTCCAAGATGATGGTATCAAGCTCTTGGAGGACATACACGCCGGATCCTGCGGCAACCACGCCGCATCTAGAACGCTGGTCGGAAAGGCTTTCCGAGCAGGTTTTTATTGGCCAACCGCGGTCGGCGACGCAGAAAAACTGGTTCGGCATTGCGAAGGATGTCAGTTTTTCGCTAAGAGGACCCACGTACCTGCCCATGAAATTCAAACCATCCCGTCGTCTTGGCCCTTTGCTTGCTGGGGGCTTGACATGATCGGACCATTTAAACCAGCCCCGGGCAACTTCAAGTTTGTCTTCGTGTTAATCGACAAGTTCTCCAAGTGGATTGAATACATGCCCCTGGTCAAGGCAACCTCCGAGAAGGCTGTGGAGTTCCTCAATCAAATCATACACAGATTCGGCATCCCGAACAGCATAATCACCGACCTGGGCACTCAGTTTACTGGCACCACTTTTTGGGATTTCTGCGATGACAGAGGCATAGTCATAAAATATGTGTCAGTGGCACATCCACGTGCCAACGGTCAAGTTGAACGTGCTAATGGAATGATCGTCGACGCCCTAAAGAAAAGGTTGTACACCGAAAACGACAGAGCACCCGGTCGATGGATGAAAGAATTGCCGGCAGTGGTCTGGGGCCTCCGAACTCAGACCAGTCGAAACACAGGGGTGTCTCCCTACTTCATGGTGTACGGTGCAGAGGCGGTCTTGCCGTCTGACATACACTTCTGATCTCCTAGAATCGAGCATTTCGACCAGGCGACCGCCGACAACGCCAGAGAACTCGAAATCAATTGCATGGAGGAAAAGCGTTTAGTTTCGTGTCTCCGAACAGCAAAATATCTCGCAGCAGTCAGGCGATACTACAACAGGAATGTCAAGGACCGTTCCTTCGTGGTCGGCGATCTGGTGCTTCGATGGAAAACAAGCCAGGAGGGAATGCACAAGCTATCCACCCCCTGGGAAGGACCCTTCGTGGTGACCGAGGTCACACGACCTACGTCCTACAGATTGGCATACCCAGACGGAACACGAGTGCCTAATTCTTGGCACATCGACAAACTGCGACGTTTCTATCCATAAAGTTTTAATGACTTTCTTTTGTAAGTATCTTATAATTTTTGATAATGAAATTCTCTATTTTTGGCCCATACCTTGTCACATACAGCACTTGGCAAAACTCCTGCAACGGATGCTCTTAGCGACAACCAAGACAAATGCGGCGACACGTCACTCAGATATTCTTACAGCGCTCAAAACAACAGTCATGACAAAAAGCAAACTTTATTGCAAACTTTACATACAAAGTTTACAATAAATACCCTGACGGGCAAACACTAGTCTATTCCTACAGACTACTTTATTGGCCTAGCTGCTCGGGCTGATCACCCGCCTGGCCCTGCTGCCCGGACGAAGGGGTCGGGGCCACCGGCGCCTGGCTGGTCGAGACCGCAGGCGTCGACCGCCCATCTCCCGCAACGGACGCGCCCGACAACTCCCTGGCCGACCTATCTGAGCTCGGCTGGTCTGGAGGAGTGGCCGTTCCGCACAGATTGATGTCGCCGATCACCGTCGACGACAAGTCCAGCAGATTACCCCGAAGTTCGTCCGCTTCCTGTGGGCCGACTTCCTTCGGGTACCCCTTCTCCAGCCGGCTCAAGTCGACCAGGGGGTAGTGGGCGCGCACCATGCTGAGGACGTGCGCGCCGGCAAACTCCCCGGCGTCCTTCACAAACTGCTGGAGCCAGTCCCACGCCCGTTGCGCCTTCTCGACCGGGGTCAACTGCGACGCGCGGGGCTGGCTCTCCGGGAGCTCGGGACTGATCAGGTCTAGGACCGGGGACACTCCTTTCCAGATCCTGCAACAGTTGGCCTTCCAGGAGTCCCGGTCCTTGATCAGGTCATCCAGGTGCTTTTTGGTGTTCACCTTGAGCACTGCAAACGAAACGAAACGTTACTTTCGGCATACCAGACAAGCAAAGGGGCAGGCAGCAACCAACAAGGCGGCACCCATTACCAGCTAACTCCCGGTCTTTTCGACCCAATTCCTCTTCTGCTCGCCGCCCGGACTCCTGCGCACCGGCGAGCTGTTGGCTGAGCTGCTCCTTCTCTTGTCGGAGGCTCGCCACCTCCTCCTCCAAGTCTGCGTGAATCCTAAACTGGTCAGCAAAGCAAACTATACAAGTACGCGAAACTGCTCGGAGCGTGTGACTAACCTTCCTGCAGCCGGTACTGGTCGGCCAGACGACGAGCGAGGTCGAGACGACGCTCCTTTTCGGCGCTCATCTCGACCACCTTCTCCCCGACCTCTGCCCGCAACCGGTCTACCTCCGCGGCAAGGGCCTTGTTCTCGGCCATGACGCCTTCTATCTGGTCAAAGCACCGTTTCCGGTACTTCGCCGTTTTCATTACGTCCTACAAAGCAAGCATATAACGATCATGCAAGACAAGGCAAAAGAATGCGCAGCAGTACAAAAAGCCGCTTACCTTGACTTCGTCGACAAGGCGCTTGGCCGCGCGCTCCACCCTGGCGGCCTCTTCGGTCTCGGCGAGCTCCTCATGACCGATAAAGTGATCCCCGCGTTGGCGCCACACATACACGTGTTGGCGGCCATCACGGGGACGACCCTCGATCTCCTCCACCTCGTCATCGGAGGCCGCCCGGGTTTCCTCCTCCTGTGCTGCTTCACCCCCGGTGGTGGCCCCAGGTATTACTGGCCCTTGGACCAGACCTGGGGAGCCCGCAGCCGAAGAGGCTCCTGCTCGGGGCGGCGGGGGGACTTCACTCCCCCCGGCAGGAGGAGCGGTCGGAGATCTTCCCTTCTTTGAGGAGTCAGTTGGGGGAACCTCTCCAGCCCTGGTCGGGCTGCTTGTTGTAGTCGGCGCCGCGCTCGGGAGCCCCTCGGTGCTCCCAGGCACGACTGCAGCTGTTGGCTGCTCTGTGGTCTGGGGGGCCGCATCCCCAGAACCGCGGGCAGGCTCACCCGGTCCCTGGCTGGCAGTTTGGCCAGGGTCGACATCCGATACCGCACTATAGGAACAAAAGTAAAAAAAACAAGAGGAGTCCAAAATACGTAAGTCGAACACTTACAGGTCTGACCGACGGTGGGTCGCGGTGAACCTCCTCCTCGCCCGGCCGGTCGGCACCTGTGCCCCCATCTCGACAGCTTGCGGGGCAGCGGCGCCGCTGGCCACTCGATCAGTGGCGACCGGCGCAGTGTCTGGGCGGCTCCGAGGCCGTCGGACCAACGACGGCGCAGCCTCCTCGTCGTCGTCGTCGTCGACGATCCGCACGAGCCGACGACGCTTCGGTGCTTGGCTGCTCTCCGCCGGTAGATCTGCCGGCAGCCCCGGTGTCGGCAAGGGATCTGTCGGCAATGGCCTTTTCCCCGCTACCCTCTCCTCGGAGGTCGGGACGGTGCGGGCTTGGTCTTCCTCACTACTGGTGTAATGAGTACACCGAGCAGTGTCCTCCTCTGGCGGGACCTCTCCCGCAGGATTTTCCATCCCCGGTGCCAGTGATACATACACTGTGCACCGGTCGACATCACCGACCTGCAAAAGCAACAGAGATGAGTCAACTGCAGACGATATACGAATGCTCAAACAGAATCTGCTACATACCTTTGGTGCTGGTCGTCCTAATTTGAAGGCTTGCACCCGATCACTACCATGGATGAAGCCCCCGTCCGCGAAGTTAAACAGCTCGTTCAACAGCTGTTGTACCTCCGCTTTCTCCAAGATCTCCGACCGCATCCTGGTCGGATCTGCGCTTCCGGCATACTCGTACGCCGAGTGCACCCTCTTCTGGCAGGGCATCACCCGGCGGCAAATGAAGTTGCCGACCACGCCAAGCCCGTCTAGGCGCGACCAGTCGATCAGCTTCATGAGATCCGCCACTGGACCGTCGAACTCCGGGCGGTCGGTCCAGCTCGCCCTCTTCTCGGGAACGTATCCCACGTCGCAGAACGTGGAGCTACCCGGTTCCTCCCTGATGTAGAACCACTTCCTGTACCATTCGGTCAAGGAAGTGTTCCATGGGCAGTGCAGGTAGCGATTCTTCATCCCATCACGAAGGTTGAGGTATACTCCACCTGCAACCTTGGAGCCTCCAACTGCTCCCTTCTTCCTCAAGCAGAAAAGATACCGGAAAAGGTCGAAGTGCGGCTCTATGCCAACATAGGCCTCGCACAGGTGGATGAAGGTGGAAATAAGGAGAATTGAGTTCGGGTGCAGATTGCAAATCCCGATCTCATAGTACAAAAGAAGACCTTGAAGAAAAGGATGAACAGGAACACCAAAGCCTCTCTTAACGAAATCTTCAAAAACGACGATCTCACCGGCGCGAGGGTCGGGGTAGCTCTCCCCCTCCGGTGCCCTCCAGCCGCCGAGCTCTGCGCCGTGCAGAAGCCCCATATCGACGAGGTCACCAAGAGATTTTGTGGTGCTGCGAGACTTCTTCCATTCCTTGGCCATCAGTTCGGCCCTCTTCCTGGAGTCGCTCTTCGCCATTAGAGGTGCGAATGTGGGCTGGAGTTAGGAAGATGCAGGAGATTGGAGAAGATGAGAGCGGAAGGTTTGAAGGCAATGGCAGGCAAAGCGGTACAGGCGGACCTATTAGGCCCTTATAAACCCGCGACTCCACCTCTCCCACTTCCTGTATTCTCGGGAAGTGGGCAGGCCGTGCGGCAGACGCGACGTTTCGGTTTACAATGATTATAGACAATTAATGCGGCGGAGTTTTCGTACCAATTAATGGTTTCCTTTTCTCAAACCATGCAAAGAGCGGTTGTACAGTTGCCAGGTGCAACTTTTCATGCATCCGTCTGACATATCGTCAGGAGACCTCGTCACGTCAACTTTAACTGGAAAGATCTTTTCAAAAGTAAGAAGACGCATACGCCAGTGAGTCAACAATCCGGGGACTGCACCGACCACCGAGCACTCGACGCTCGGGGACTGGTCGCCCAGTCTAACAGCTCGGAACTCCGGGGACTGCACCGACCACCGAGCACTCGACGCTCGGGGACTGGTCGCCCAGTCTATCAGCTCGGAACTTCAAGGACTGCACCGACCACCGAGCACTCGACGCTCGGGGACTGGTCGCTCAGTCTATCAGCTCAAAGCTTTAAAGCATGCACCGACCACTGAGCACTCCACGCTCGGGGACTGGTCGTACAGTATAGCAACATATAATTCCAAGAAGCACACTAAGTGCTTGGGGACTGGTCGATTGGTCTTTTCAATTGCCGGCGAGCATGACATGCTCGGGGACTGGTAAATTCACTTTAGACCTTGCTACAAGGCTCATAATTCACCTTCCAGCAAGCTCGGGGACTACATCGGTACGATGCATCTAGCGATGCATCTCAGTCTCAAAACTACTTTGGGGAATTTTCTTTTGACCCTGGCACCACGTGCCTACGTCACCTACTACCAGGCTCGGGGACTAAGTGGGCACACTTCACCTGGCGGTGAATTCGTTTGCTTTTTTGATGCTTTTACCTTTCAAAAAGGTAAAGTGGGCACACTTCACCAGGAAAGAAATTTTTTAAGAGCACCATGCATTCTTCGAACAACCTGCCTCTTCGATGTCAATGTTGATCAACTGTCTTTCGAGTTGGTCAAGGAACCGTTGCAACTGCTTGGGCGATCTCCCCACTTATTGAAGACGCCAAGCCTCGCTGATCGAAGAAGCTCAAGACGGCGTGTTGCATCACAATACATGGTGCTCGGGGACTAGCTGTGGGGGTATAAACCCCTATACCCTTACGGCTAGACTTCAGCCAGGAAGCTTGGCTCACTACGAGACGAGTTCAAGGCTTGATCCGACAGCTTGGAGTTTCGCGCAAGGAAACAAGACGTGGAGATCAAGCAGGATTCTAGTCGGTTAGAATAGGAATTGATATCAAATTATCTATGGCAATTGTAACCGACTAGGATTAGTTTCCAGATCTGTAACCCTGCCCTCCAGACTATATAAGGAGGGGCAAGGGACCCCCCTAGGACATCATATTCTCTCAGCACAAATCAATACAACCAGACGCAGGACGTAGGTATTACGCCAACTCGGCGGCCGAACCTGGATAAAAAGCTTGTCCGTGTCTTGCGTCACCATCGAGTTCGTAGTTTGCGCACCGTCTACCGATAAACTACTACCGTGGGTATACCCCAAGGTAGACTGCCGACTAGCTTTCGTCGACAATTAGTTTCGGTGCAAGATAGTTGCATGGTTTGCCAAGTGCACCATAGGCTCAAAAATCATTGCAAAAGTTCCCGATGGTACTCCTAGGTGAAGAGGCTCAAGTGAAAGCTCGGTTCGGTCTGTTTGGAGATAGTGCTAATCTTGATGAAAGATAGGTGTTCGGTTTGCATAGAACGTACCATATTCTCATAAATCAATTTGGACGCACCCGATAGAACTATTAGATCATGTGTGTCATATGGAATCTAGCTTCAATTTGTTTGCAGACAGTGTTAGTTTAGGTTCAAGATTGGTGCATGGTTTGCGCATAATGCACCATAGGCTCAGAAACCATTATGGATGCACCCGATGATAATCCTAGGTGAAGAAGCTCAAGTGGAAGGTCGGTTCGATCTGTTTGGAGATAGTGCTAATCTTGATGCAAGATAGGTGCACGGTTTGCATGGAACATACCATATGCTAAGAAATCCATTTGGACGCACCCAATAGAACTCCTATATGACATGTGTCATATAGAATCCCGCTTAGGTCTGTTTGGAGACAGGTAGTTTTGGTGCAAGATAGGTACACAGTTTGCGCCTAATGCATCATAGGCTAAGAAACCATTTTGGATGCACTCGATGATACTCCTGGGTAAAGGGGCTCAAGTGGAAGCTCAGTTTGCTATGTTTGGAGATAGTGCTAATCTAGATGCAAGATAGGTGCACGAATTGCATCGAACGTACCATATGCTTCGAAATATATTTGGAAGCACCCAATAGAACTCCTAGATGACGTGTGTCATATAGAATCTCACTTCGGTCTCTTTGGAGATAGTGTTAGTTTCGGTGCAAGATAGGTACACGGTTTGTGCCTAATGCACCATAGGCTAAGAAACTATTTTGGACGCACGCGATGGTACTCCTTGGTGAACACGCTCATGTGGAATCTTGGTTCTGTCTGTTTTGAGATAGTTCTAATATTGATGCAAGATAGGTGCACGGTTTGCATGGAACATACCATATGCTCAGAAATCAATTTGGACACACCCGATGGAACTGTAGATCCACCCGATGGAACTACTAGATGAAGTGTATCATATGGAATCTCGCTTCGGTCCAGTTAGAGATAGTATTAGTTTCAGTGCAAGATAGTTGCATGGTTTGTGCCCAGTGCACCATAGGCTCAAAAATCGTTGTGAAAGTTCCCGATGGTACTCCTAGGTGAAGAGGCTCAAGTGAAAGCTCGGTTCGGTCTGTTTGGAGATAGTGCTAATCTTGATGAAAGATAGGTGTACGGTTTGCATGGAACGTACCATATTCTTAGAAATAAATTTGGATGCACCCGATAGAACTCCTAGATCATGTGTGTCATATGGAATCCAGCTTCAATCTGTTTGGAGACAGTGTTAGTTTAGGTGCAAGATTGGTGCATGGTTTGCACATAATGCACCATAGGCTCAAAAACCATTATGGAAGCACCCGATGATAATCCTAGGTAAAGAGGCTCAAGTGGAAGGTCGGTTTGATCTGTTTGGAGATAATGCTAATCTTAATGCAAGATAGGTGCACGGTTTGCATGGAACATACCATATGCTAAGAAATCCATTTAGACGCACCCCAAGAGAACTCCTAGATGACATGTGTCATATAGAATCTCGCTTTGGTCTGCTTGGAGACAGAGTTAGTTTTGGTGCAAGATAGGTACACAGTTTGCGCCTAATGCATCATAGGATAAGAAACCATTTTGGATGCACCCGATGATACTCTTTGGTAACGGGGCTCAAGTGGAAGCTCAGTTTGCTTTGTTTGGAGATAGCGCTAATCTTGATGCAAGATAGGTGCACGAATTGCATCGAACGTACCATATACTTCAAAATATATGTGGAAGCACCCAATAGAACTCCTAGATGACATGTGTCATATAGAATCTCACTTCGATCTCTTTGGAGATAGTGTTAGTTTCGGTGCAAGATAGGTACACGGTTTGTGCCTAATGCACCACAGGCTAAGAAACTATTTTGGACGCACGCGATGGTACTCCTTGGTGTAGAGGCTCATGTGGAATCTTGGTTCTGTCTATTTGGAGATAGTTCTAATCTTGATGCAAGATAGGTGCACAGTTTGCATGGAACATACCATATGCTCACAAATCAATTTGGACACACCCGATGGAACTACAGATGCACCCGATGGAACTACTAGATGAAGTGTATCATATTGAATCTCGCTTCGGTCCAGTTGGAGATAGTATTAGTTTCGGTGCAAGATAGTTGCATGGTTTGTGCCTAGTGCACCATAGGCTCAGAAATCGTTGTAGAAGTTCCCGATGGTACTCCTAGGTGAAGAGGCTCAAGTGAAAGCTCGGTTCGGTCTGTTTGTAGATAGTGCTAATCTTGATGAAAGATAGGTATACGGTTTGCATGGAACATACCATATTCTTAGAAATCAATTTGGACGCACCAGATAGAACTCCTAGATCATTTGTGTCATATAGAATCTCGCTTCAATCTGTTTGGAGACTGTTAGTTTAGGTGCAAGATTGGTGCATGGTTTGCACATAATGCACCATAGGCTCAGAAACCGTTGTGGAAGTTCCCGATGGTACTCCTAGGTGAAGAGGCTCAAGTGAAAGCTCGGTTCGGTTTGTTTGGAGATAGTGCTAATCTTGATGAAAGATAGGTGTTGCATGGAACGTACCATATTCTCAGAAATCAATTTGGACGCACCCGAAAGAACTTCTAGATTATGTGTGTTATATGGAATCTCGCTTCAATCTCTTTGGAGACAGTGTTAGTTTAGCTGCAAGATTGGTGCATGGTTTGCGCATAATGCACCATAGGCTCAGAAACCATTATGTAAGCACCAGATGATAATCCTAGGTGAAGAGGCTCAAGTGGAAGGTCGGTTCGATCTGTTTGGAGATAGTGCTAATCTTGATGCAAGATAGGTGCACGGTTTCCATAGAACAAACCATATGCAAAGAAATCCATTTGGACGCACCCTAATAGAACTCCTAGATGACATGTGTCATATAGATTCTCGCTTTGGTCTGTTTGGAGACAGAGTTAGTTTTGGTGCAAGATAGGTACACAGTTTGTGCCTAATGCATCATAGGCTAAGAAACCATTTTGAATGCACCCGATGATACTCCTGGGTAAAGGGGCTCAAGTGGAAGTTCAGTTTGCTTTGTTTGGAGATAGTGCTAATCTTGATGCAAGATAGGTGCACAAATTGCATCGAACATACCATATGCTTAAAAATATATTTGGAAGCACCCAATAGAACTCCTAGATGACGTGTGTCATATAGAATCTCACTTTGGTCTCTTTGGAGATAGTGTTAGTTTTGGTGCAAGATAGGTACACGGTTTGTGCCTAATGCACCATAGGCTAAGAAACTATTTTAGACGCACGCGATGGTACTCCTTGGTGATGAGGCTCATGTGGAATCTTGGTTCTGTCTGTTTGGAGATAGTTCTAATCTTGATGCAAGATAGGTGCACGGTTTGCAAGGAACATACCATATGCTCAGAAATCAATTTGGACACACCCGATGGAACTGTAGATGCACCCAATGGAACTACTAGATGAAGTGTATCATATGGAATCTCGCTTCGGTCCAGTTGGAGATAGTATTAGTTTCGGTGCAAGATAGTTACATGGTTTGTGCCCAGTGCACCATAGGCTCAGAAATTATTCTGGAAGTTCCCGATGGTACTCCTAGGTGAAGACGCTCAAGTGGAAGGTCGGTTCGATCTGTTTGGAGATAGTGCTAATCTTGATGCAAGATAGGTGCACGGTTTGCAAGGAATGTAACACCCCAATGTTATGGTTGCATTAATCATGTGCATAGCATTAGCATCATCATCTACTCAAAGCATATCATGATCATCATCTATCTTGGGCCATGTCATTCTATGCAAAAATGTGATCTAAATTGCTTAAATAGGCTTCCTATGCTTATGTTTGAGTGAACCATTTTGTTTGTGCTCTATGCCTTGGTAATTAGTTTATATATGCTTAACTTAACCTTGGGAACAATGTTCATGTTGATCACTTCTCCAAAATAATCACTTAGGACATACTTATGCAAATAGGCCCTAGAAACCTCTTTTGCTTAGGCTTTTAAAAAGTGTTTCATAAAATGTTTGCATGTCAAAACTTTCTACAGCAAAGTTGTAGCAAATTTTATAAGGAACAAAAGTTGTTTTATGGCCATCTCATGAAAATGACACATCTAGCTTAAAATTGACCCACAAGGCAGATTTGGGGCTGTTTCCAACACTTAGGAAATTTTCTAAGTCCTGGAACGAAACCAGTTTGCTTGATCGGTTTTGAAAACTCTATATCTCTCAATCCAGACCGATCTAGCTCTTGCTCTAGTTGACAATGTTATAGAGCTCGATTGGAACTTCAACTTTGTCAACTGCATCATCTCCTAATTCGCTCTGGTTTGGAAGTTAATCATCGATGAAGTTGCTCTGTCAGTCGGTGATCGCGAGGTCTAATTTAGAAAGGAGCTCGCCGTCAGGAACGCCCAGCGCGACATCTGTCCGCCAGATGGCACCCGTACACCGGTGATGGCCCCGCTCGTCAGGTCGACGGCGTTGGCATGGATGCCACGGCGCCCCGCACTCACTCAGCGCCTGTCCATTCTCCTCCTTCCTCTCTCTCGCGCTCGCTCTGGCGGAGACGGCGTCGCCATTGCCGTCGAGAGCTTCGCAAGCTCTTCGCGCCCTCGCCTCTGCGTCTCGCTTCGCCTCGGAGCGCCTCCAAGTCTGCCTCGAGCTCCTCCATCTTCTCCACCCATCAGTTGGACGAGATCTCCCCGAGGTGAGCGGCATTTCGCAAGTTCTCCGTCGTCGGATTCGCGGCCGTCGCGTCACCGATTCCGGCGAACCTCGCCGCTGCTCCACCCTTGCTTCCTTTCTTCTGTTTGGGTAGCGTTAGGTTCTGCTTAGGTCTTGGCGTCAGTCCACACCACGCCATTCCGGCTAAAACCTCACCGTCGCGCGGGAACACGGCCGCCGCACCGCCGTGCTCACCGCCGACGAGCACCTCGCACGTGAGCAGGCTCACCGGAGCCGTTAGGGTTAGGCGTTCCTACATCGAAAGCTCCGCGCTGACTCACTGATGCTGTAGCCACCCTTCCCCGACGCTCTACCGGTCGGAGATGGCCGGCGTAAGCCGGGGTAGCTCCGCCCTGCCGCCATGGCCGACGGCGACCCCTCTCCGTAGCTGAAACCCTAGCACCACCTACCTCCATCGATGCGGAATCCCTCCAGGAGCACGTTGGTGCCCTTGGATCCGCCGGAGAAGCTCACCGTCGGCGAGCATTTGCTGGCGAAGGAGTCCTCTGTTCTCGGTGTCACTGACGCGCAGGTCCCGTCTACCAGTGACTCAACGGTCACCTCCTTCCTTTTATTCAAATCCAGATTTTTGATTTTCTTGTAAAAATCATATCTCCTGTTTCTGAGATCCAAAAATGGTGAAACCAATTTTGTGGTATTCCCTGAGATGGCTAGTTTTTAATGAAAATATAAAATGAACCATGTTTTCTAGGAAAATATTTATTAAGAATTTAATCTTGTTATTCATGAATAAATTCATATCTCTGGTTATACTGTTTAGTTTGCCATGAACATTTTATAGTAGTCTCTGTGTGGTACTAGAGTGCTTTGATAAATATTTCATGATTTTTGGAGTACTGCAGCTTTGATATGTAATTTATGATTGAAATTTGGCTTGTTTTCTTGATTAAATCATATAAAATAATTGGTGCTTATGCTGGTGTTCTACTTTGGTGGTAAACTTGTTTATGACATTCATAATGTGTAAATAATCTGAAATCTGTTGTTTGACATATATAAGTCATGTTTCTGAATTTATGAAATAAACACCTTGTCATATGTTAAATGCATATCTTTAATTTGGTATGTGCAATTGCCCTGAAATTTTTATGGTGATGCTTTGATGTTATACTTGTGCTTCTGTAATTTTTGTAGATTTTTCTGAGCACTTTGACTGGTATCTTGTAATTATGCTCCTTTCTAGAATTAATTAATAAATGCCTTATTAAGTAAATGTTTGAGGGTTATCATCTGATGTTCTGGTTGTCTTATGATATGCTTGTGCTCATAAGCCATGTGGCTGGCATGGTTTATGTTTTGATTATGTCATCAAATAATTAATTAAAGGGTTAAAAGCTGTTCTGGACAGCAAGGGAGTAATTTAACTTTTGCTTAATGATAACTTGGTTTTCTGGGAAACTTGTCTAAATCAAAGTTGTTGTAAACTTATTGAACTAGCTTTGGTATAAATTTGGAATCATTTGGTCCAGTAGTTTTGAAGTTATGATCTTTCCAAGTTAGGTTCCAGAAATAGGTGTTCTCTGTTTTTCTGGGACAGAACCTGGAACTTTGTTTAAATGGCTTCTTTAACTTATGAATCTTGCTGTAATGTTTAAAGATGATTTGTAGACAATTTCATAAGATTTCCAGAATGTCCTCACTTAAATTTGTTGGATCTTTGTAGCAATAGTTATGATCTGTTTACTGAGCTAAACCTGCTGTTTGATGCTTGCTGTTATAGGCTATCATGATAGGTTTTGGGCTAAGTTAACTTGTTAACTTGTGTGAACTTGTTATAGCTATTGCTCCGTAAATGAGTGTCTGGTGAGTTTAAGCATTCATTCTTTTGTATGCACACCTTCTCATTCACCGAGCATGCAATAGGTGCATCGGACGTGGCAGCCTCTTTCGATCTGCAAGTGAACCCCGAAGGCCAGGAGGGCAACCCGGAGGTGGAGGTCCAGCAAGTCGGACTCGAGGAGCCCGAAGAAGAAGTTGAGTGCCCGAGTCACGAGCCAGCCTCGTTCATGAAAGGCAAGCCCCGGAGCATTCTAAGTCTCCCTTTATTTTCGAAAGTTTACTTAAATATGTTATATCTATTGATGCATTAAATATAGGAGTTGTGATGACACCCTTGCTGCATTTTACTCCATCCTTGTCCAGATAACTCACCACACCCTGGTTATAGAGTTAGGATCGAGTAGCAGCTTAGCCATGCTTTAAGCGGTAGAAGTTGGGTGATTTCCCGTCACCTGCGCGATACAGGGTTGTGTCGGATCACGATGGTCTATATGTGCTATCGTGGATTACCCTGATTAATTTGACTTAAGCCTGGCGGAGTTTTGCAAGGTTGTAGTAACTCCGTCTGTGGCAGCTAAGGACCGACCGTTGTACGTCCTCTTGTCATGTTGAACGCATGCCTAACACTTAGTTGGCCGGATAACTCGTTCCGACCGCGAAGCCGAGTAGTATGACTCAGGCCGGAAGACCGGCAAGTATAAAGTGCGCACTACCGGAGGAAGTGCGGTGTGCGGGGGACCATTGGCGTAAGCCCAAAGGCAGGTGAGTTAAAATTCCTGACCTCCCTGGCAGAGTGGTAGCCCTAGGAGTGCGGCGCTGATGGGAGCCGCGATTCCTGAGTTATACCAAAGGTGACCTGTTGGCTCTCCGACGGGGGATGCTTGGGTGAGTGCTAGGAATAACCCTCCAGCTGGATAGGAATTCGATTCGAATCGCCGTCTCTCCCGATTAGTGAGAACTTGACAGAGCAGCGGCAAACGTAGCATTCACTAATGAACTTGGTTCATGATAATGATGATAGCAAAGAAGAACATATGATGAATTTGATATGGTTATTATTGTTTGTAATAATCAAGTGATGTGTTGTAGTACAGGTGCTAATCTAGTGGTAGGCGGATGACGAATAAATATGATGCTCTCAAAATAATTTAGTTTCAATGTAAGCTGTTGGCAAATGATGAGTTAACCAGCTCCACTTGATTTTAGCAAGCATGATCCTTGGTGTCTTTTATGTTTTACTAGACGGGTAAGTCTAGCTGAGTACATTCTCGTACTCAGGGTTTATTTCCCACCTGTTGCAGATGACATCTTTTATGACGGCTTCTGTAAGACCTATCTCCATCCCGCTGGGGATGAGGACTAACCGTTGGGCACGGTTCTCTAACAACCTTGTACCTGTTGCTTTTGAAAGGATGATGTAGACTCTGGCAGTAACTCGAACTTATGAACTAAACTTTGGAAAGTGTGTGTAACTATTTTGCTTCCGCTACTTCAAACAAGTGTTGTAATAACTTAATACTCCGATGTGGTGCCGCTTCGACGGTAATGAATGACTATGTAACATTCGCTGTGTTGTGCTGAATTATTACGATCTTGGTTTGTGCAAGTTGGTTTGAAGTCCTTCGTGATTTCAATTGACTACCGGGATTATATGGGCTCAAGTTTGGAAACTTGATTGCTTGTCGATCGTTTCTACACTTGAACTCTTATAATTTGGTCGGTTCTGTGACAGCTGGCATCGGAGCAAGTTCAACATTATAAATGCTGCGTTTGTGTATTTAAAAACAAAATAGTTTTTAAATAAAATGGTGCAAATCAATATTTAAGTTATGCCAGTGGTCGAATCATCCTTGCCCACATAAGGACTATAGGTGGCTATTTAAGTACTGACTTGGGGGTTTTATTTATGCAACTCCGGCAGTACTCAGGTATGGATGTGTGATGACCGCACTATGCTACCCTGTGGTCTAATGGTGGAGGTAGCCTTCATATGTGAATTAGCCACATATGTCGCTAGATTTAAATTATGCAACGTCGCACCTACGCTCTGGTAAGTGTGAGCTGTGAGAGCATGATCGTCCAAACGGCGGTCTAGGGGAGTGTTCGCGGTGGTTTTCTGGAGTGGTTAAATGTCAAAACCATGGAACCACGAAAGAAACTTAATTGGGGAGCATTTAATTTCTCGGGTAGCTGTGGTGTCATTGTTTGTGCATGTTGGGCATGTCCAAGCAATGTGCACTTAGTTTACTGCTTTCTTGAGTGATATATTGGGAACTGTTGGGCTGAAATGAAGTTTTCTACAGGTACTCTAACAACGTACGTGTAAATCGATAGTTATCGTATCGAGAGACGAATGTATGCCACCGTATATCCGTTAGAATATTAATTTTCTAAGTTTGTGAGGACGTACGGTTCGTGCATGCATCATGTCGCATTCATACATACATTCTGTCTACTCCTTCCCTTACAATTTTGTCCCTTTTAATTTAATAAATGTTGCTTAAACTAATCCTCTTTTACCCATGGTATTACTATTCCTTTCCACAGATGGACGCACCCGCTTCACCCCGTCCCAGTGACACTTTCTTGAGCGAGTTTGGCACTCCTACCCTGCTCTGGAGAGTGTTACAGACTGTCGGGTATACTGAGCCACCTCAGTATTCTTGGTGGGAGTTGGAGAGCACAGGAGGGATACAGTGGTTTGCTGTGTAGGGAGTTGTCCCTCCACATGGGGACAAGCCTGCATGGATAGGCTGGACTTGTAGCTCCGATGGGCAGACTCCTTGGGAGGGAGCTCAGGTTGCAGCCCAAACTATCCTGCTCGATATCTGTAAGAGGTGTGGCGATGAGCTGACAGGAGGACCAGCAGCCTCCATTCCCCGTGCTGACCCAGCAGCAGCGGAGTGGAAACAGGCTGATGGTTGTGCCTTGGTTCGAGGCAGGGGAGAGAGAGCTGAGAGTTCTAGTCCTGCTATGAGTGCTATGATGGCTGTGCTCAAGCTGATCAGTCAGCGAGAGGACACCTATGCACAGGTGATTTTTGGCTGTTCGCCAGGCTCAGGAGATGCAACGGAAGGCTGCAAAGCGTGGTCGCAAGTTTCGCAAGCAAGCTAGACTCCTGGAGCAAGCTCAGAAGAACCGCAATGACTGGGAAGATATTGCGGAGTACCGTAGGCAGCAGTGGGTGAAGGCCATTAGAGAGAGAGATCATAAGCAGGATCAGATGAGTCAGTTAGCTAGAGAGAGGGAGACCTTACAGGAGCGCTTGGTGTAGATCACTCGTGAGAGGGACACTGCATTCCGCTTGTCGGAGAACAGGCGCCGAGCATGGGAGATGCACCGAGTTCAGTCGCTTGAGCGGGAGAACTATCTGCAGGATCAGATTGAGGCTGGTCTTGTGGAGATTCACCGTCTCAACAACTTGCTACACCCTATTCCTCGCCCTATACCCATGTATCCAGAGGTGGGACCTCAGGTGATTGTGGCCGATGATGATGGTATGGAGGTCGATGGACCAGCAGCGGCTGCACCACCTTTGCTCGAGGACGTGGAGGACGAGGAGCTTGAGCCGGTTAGCGACGAGGATGGAGAGGCGATCTTCGACGCTGACTCGGACGACGAGCCTGGAGTGTAGGGAGTAGTGGGTAGTGTTATGTGAGGATCTTTTGGAGTATGCCAGTCAGCCGTGGTGCTGTTGTACCCATGTTGTAATCCGGAACTTTGACCTTGACTCATGGTGTAATAACTTTGTGGACCCAATGTGTAATCTTGACACATTCGTTATGTTATGACGATGTTTTCTGTTGTGGTGCATATTGCGGATATCTCTGTCATGTGTTGGATTGGTGATGTTGTTTTGTGGAATTGAATTATTGTGCCTTTTCTGTAAAGCTATTCTCTCGAATACTTTCAGGCATAAATATAAGTTCTTCTGCGACAAATCTTGTCATCATCAATGCTCACTGACTGTGTCTTTACAGATGTCTTGTGGCACCCGAGGTGCAGAACAATGTGCAAACATGAATCCACTCCCTCCTCCTCCACCACCAAATCCTGCTGAGTTAATGCAAATGATGGTGGAAAATCAGAGGATGCTCACTGAAACCATCAATCGGATGGCGAATCAGGGTGGTCGTAATGCACATGAAGGACCAGCTCCTAACCAGTACAGTAGCTTCAAGGACTTCATGGATACAAAGCCCCCACCTTTTAGAGAAGCTGAAGAACCCCTTCAAGCTGAAGAATGGCTGAACACGGTGGAACAAAAGTTTCGCTTGCTTCGGTTGACTGAAGCTTTGAAGGCAGAGTATGCAGCTCATCAACTGCAAGGACCGGCAGGCATCTGGTGGAATCAGTATCGGGAAGCTCTTCCAGCCGACACTGTGCTTGACTGGAATCTTGTCCGTGATGCTTTTAAAGGGCATTTCATTCCTCCTGGTGTCATGGAGATGAAGCATACGGAGTTTATGCAGTTAACTCAGGGCAACAAAACTTTGAAGGAGTATTTGCATGCTTTCAATCATTTGTCTAGGTATGCTCCTGAGTTTGTGAACACTGAGGCAAAAAAGATTGCTAGTTTCAAGCGGGGTTTGGGCCCCAAGTTGCTGAAGACTATGGGCCGCACTAAGTGTGCAACTTTCAATGAGTTTGTCAGTGATGCTCTCACTCAAGAGAACTATAACACTGTGTACACTGCGACCAAGACTCGCAAGAGGGCTTTTGAGGCCGGAGCAGGGTCATCTCAGTCCAAGGCTCCAGTGGCAGCTAAGCCACCGTTCCGTGCTCCAACGCCTAACCAGCGGTACCGCCCTCCGGTGAAGAAGAATCAGGCGAAGACGGGTTTCCGCAAGGGGTACTCTATTGCTCTTCCTAGGGGCAACACGGGTCCCAGCTATGCCAAGACTCCACCTGCCAACCGTCCATGCTGGAACTGCAATCAGACCGGGCATTGGCAGAGCAACTGTCCTTACCCGCCAAAGAAGGGCAACCAAGGGAACGTCCGTTAGGGGCGTGTTCACTACACAACCGTGGAGGTAATCCCTGCTGGTGAGGTAGTCACGGCAGGTAAGTTTCTGGTCAATCAATGTGACGCACTTGTGCTTTTGGTTCAGGAGCATCGCATTCTTTTGTGAGTTCCGAATTTGTGTCTAAGCATAATATCAAGGCAATTACACTTGATAAGGGCAGTTATTGTATTAGTGCTGCGGGAAATGATATTACCACCAATCAAGTGGTTTTGGGGGCAACTCTGGAAATAGGAGGCCGTCAGTTTCTTGCTGATTTGGTTGTTCTACCCGGTGTGGGCATAGATGTAATTCTGGGGATGAAGTGGATGAGTGGCAACGGAGTTCTTATCGACACCACCACTCGTGTAGTGATGTTGAAAGACCCAAATACCAAGGAGGCATTTCTAGTACAACTCCCTCGTGATATTCAAATCCATAGCACTGTGAATGCAGTTACATCTAAGGCTATTCAGGACATTCCGGTGGTGTGTGAGTTCCCGGATGTATTTCCTGATGATTTACCCGGGCTTCCTCCGGATCGGGATGTGGAGTTCAAAATTGAGTTGATTCCACGTACCGCTCCTATCTCTAGAAGACCTTATAGAATGCCACCCAATGAGCTAGCTGAGCTTAAGACCCAGTTGAATGAGTTGTTGAAGAAGGGTCTTATCCGTCCTAGTTCGTCTCCGTGGGGTTGTCCGGCTATCTTTGTGAAGAAGAAGGATCAATCCTTGCGCATGTGTGTGGACTATCGTCCCTTAAATGTGGTAACCATCAAGAACAAATACCCTCTTCCTCGCATTGATATCTTGTTTGATCAGTTGTCTAAAGCTAATGTATTCTCCAAGATTGATTTGCGATCTGGGTATCATCAGATCAAGATCCGTCCTGAAGATGTGCCTAAGACAGCTTTCTCGATGAGGTATGGGTTGTATGAGTATCTCGTCATGTCCTTCGGTCTTACAAATGCACCTGCTCACTTCATGTATCTCATGAATTCGGTGTTCATGCCCGAATTGGACAAGTTTGTGGTGGTCTTCATTGATGATATCTTGGTATATTCCTGCAATGAAGAGGAGCATGCAGAGCATCTGCGTATAGTGTTGTCGCGTTTGCGCGAACATCAGCTTTATGCCAAGTTTAGCAAATGCGAGTTTTGGCTGAAGAAAGTACCTTTCTTGGGCCATGTCTTATCTGAAGAAGGCATATCGGTAGACCCAGCCAAGGTGCAAGAAGTGCTGGATTGGAAAGTTCCAACTTCGGTGCACGAGGTTCGGAGTTTTCTTGGTCTGGCTAGATATTATCCTCGATTCATTCCCGAATTCTCAAAAATATCCAAGCCTATGACTCGGCTACTTCAGAAAGATGAGAAGTTTGTGTGGACGCCTGAATGTGAAGAGGCATTCCACTAGTTGAGGACATTGCTGACATCAGCTCCTGTCCTAGCTCAACCTGATATCGAAAAGCCCTTCGATGTCTTTTGTGACGCGTCAGGCATCGGTCTAGGCTGCGTGTTGATGCAGGAAGGTCGTGTTATCGCGTATGCCTCGCGCCAACTTCGAAAGCATGAGGTCAATTACCCTACTCATGACTTAGAATTGGCAGCAGTTGTTCATGCTTTGAAAATCTAGAGGCATTATTTGCTGGGTAATCTGTGTAATATCTACACCGATCATAAGAGCCTCAAGTATATCTTCACTCAACCTGAACTGAACATGCGGCAGCGAAGGTGGCTTGAGTTGATTAAAGATTATAATCTACAAGTGCACTATCATCCAGGCAAGGCGAACGTGGTGGCGGATGCCTTGAGTCGGAAAGCGCACTGTCACTCAATCCAAGTGGAAGATTCGTTATTGTCACATCTTATGCATCCACTTGTACTCAACCAGATTTCTCTGGAGAGTACTCTTCGCAATCGAGTCATCGAATTGCAGCAAACAGATGTAGGCATCCACCATATAAAGAGGAAAATGAAGGAAGAAGAAACCAAGCATTTCCGGGTCGATGAGAACGGAATTCTTTGGTTCAAAGATCGGCTAGTGGTTCCAAAAGACCGTGAACTACGAAATCAGATCTTGTCTGAAGCTCATTCATCCAAATTGTCTACCCATCCTGGTAGTAGCAAGATGTATCAGGATCTGAAACCTTTGTTTTGGTGGACAAAGATGAAAAAGGAGATCGCTGCTTTTGTCGCTCGTTGTGACAATTGTTGTCGTGTGAAGGCTGTTCACATGAAAGCTGGTTTGCTTCAACCCTTGTCAATTCCTGGTTGGAAATGGGAAGAAGTCAGCATGGATTTCATCGTTGGACTCCCGACTTCTGTTAAGGGTTACGACTCCATCAGGGTGATTGTAGATCGTTTGACCAAGGTTGCTCGATTTATTCCAGTTCGAACCGACTATCGTCCACATCAATATGCAGAATTGTACTTCGAGCACATTGTTCGTCAGTATGGTGTGCCTCGAACTATTGTATCAGATCGTGGACCACAGTTCACTGCTCGTTTTTGGGAATGTCTGCATGAGCATATTGGTACTCATTTAGTCCGTAGCTCTGCTTATCATCCCCAAACGGCTGGTCAAACTAAACGGGTTAACCAAATCCTAGAACACATGTTGAGGGCATGTGCTCTCTCTTCAAAAGGTTCTTGGGTTAAGTGGTTGCCATTAGCTGAGTTCTCCTACAACAAGAGTTATCAGGAGAGTATCTAGATGGCTCCATTTGAAACCCTGTACGGTCAAAAGTGTCGAACCCCGTTGAATTTGGTAGAAGCCGGAGAGCGAAGGTATTATGGTATCGATTTCGTGAACGAAGCAGAGCAGCAAGTCCGTACCATCCAGCAACATCTGGAAGCTGCTCAAGCTCGTCAGAAAAGTTATGCCGACAAAAGAAGGAAGCCGATTGAGTTTTCAATTGGTGACCATGTGTATATCAAGGTGTCTCCGATGAAGGGTGCACAAAGGTTCGGAGTCAAGCGAAAGCTTGCACCTCGTTATGTGGGACCTTATCGGATTCTCGAAAAGAAAGGGAATGTGGCGTACAAAGTTCAACTCCCAGTTGCGCTTCGAGCTATTTTCCCTGTCTTCCACGTATCACAATTAAAGAAGTGCCTTCGTGTACCGGAGGAACGAGTGGAAGTTCGAGATATCAAGTTGAAGTCAGACTTGGTGTATGAAGAAAAACCCGTAGCGGTTCTTGATCGCAAGGAACGGGAGACTCGTAATCGGGTGATTAAGCTCTACAAGGTGTTGTGGAGTAACCACGAGGAAGAAGATGCTACTTGGGAGACGGAGGATTATTTAAAAGAAGTTTACAAAACATTCTTCGAAAATCAGTAAGCTTTCAAATCTTGGGACGAGATTTTTGTAAGGGGGGAGGGCTTTAACACCCCAGTGTTATGGTTGCATTAATCATGTGCATAGCATGAGCATCATCATCTACTCAAAGCATATCATGATCATCATCTATCTTGGGCCATGTCATTCTATGCAAAAATGTGACTAAATTGCTTAAATAGGCTTCCTATGCTTATGTTTGAGTGAACCATGCTTGTGTTTGTGCTCTATGCCTTGGTAATTAGTTTATCTACGCTTAACTTAACCTTGGGAACAATGTTCATGTTGATCACTTCTCCAAAATAATCACTTAAGACATACTTATGCAAATAGGCCCTAGAAACCTCTTTTGCTTAGGCTTTTAAAAAGTGTTTCATAAAATGTTTGCATGTCAAAACTTTCTACAGCAAAGTTGTAGCAAATTTTATAAGGAACAAAAGTAGTTTTATGGCTATCTCATGAAAATGACACATCTAGCTCAAAATTGACCCACAAGGCAGATTTGGGGCTGTTTCCAGCACTTAGGAAATTTTCTAAGTCCTGGAACGAAACCAGTTTGCTTGATCGGTTTTGAAAACTCTATATCTCTCAATGCAGACCGATCTGGCTCTTGCTCTAGTTGACAATGTTGTAGAGCTCGATTGGAACTCCAACTTTGTCAAATGCATCATCTCCTAATTCGCACTGGTTTGGAAGTTAATCATCGACGAAGTTGCTCTATCAGTCGGTGATCGTGAGGTCTGATACAGAAAGGAGCTCGCCGTCGGGACGCCCAGCGCGACATCTGTCCGCCAGATGGCGCCCGTACGCCGGCGATGCCCCGCTCGTCAGCTCGACGGTTTGTAGTTGCCT
>NW_018396437.1:54174-64781 GCF_000003195.3 Sorghum bicolor | reverse complement strand
GGCCGTCGCGACACCGATTCCGGCGAACCTCGCCGCTGCTCCACCCTTGCTTCCTTTCTTCTCTTTGGGTAGCGTTAGGTTCTGCTTAGGTTTTGGCGTCGGTCCACACCACGCCATTCCAGCTAAAACCTCACCGTCACGCGGGAACACGGCCGCCGCACCGCCGTGCTCACCGCCGACGAGCACCTCGCATGTGAGCAGGCTCACCGGAGCCGTTAGGGTTAGGCGTTCCTACCTCGAAAGCTCTGCGCTGACTCACTGATGCTGTAGCCACCCTTTCCCGATGCTCTACCGGTTGGAGATGGCCGGCGTAAGCCGGGGTAGCTCCGCCGTGCCGCCATGGCCGATGGCGACCCCTCTCCGTAGCCGAAACCCTAGCACCACCTACCTCCATCGATGCGGAATCCCTCCAGGAGCACGTTGGTGCCCTTGGATCCGCCGGAGAAGCTCACCGTCGGCGAGCATTTGCCGGCGAAGGAGTCCTCTGTTCTCGGTGTCACTGACGCGCGGGTCCAGTCTGCCAGTGACTCAACGGTCACCTCCTTCCTTTTATTCAAATCCAGATTTTTAGCTTTCTTGTAAAAATCATATCTCCTGTTTCTGAGATCCAAAAATGGTGAAACCAATTTTGTGGTATTCCCTGAGATGGCTAGTTTTTAGTAAAAATATAAAATGAACCATGTTTCCTGGGAAAATATTTATTAAGAATTTAATCTTGTTATTCATAAATAAATTCATATCTCTGGTTATACTATTTAGTTTGCCATGAAAATTTTATGGTAGTCTCTGTGTGGTACTAGAGTGCTTTGATAAATATTTCATGATTTTTGGAGTACTGCAGCTTTGATATGTAATTTATGATTGAAATTTGGCTTGTTTCCTTGATTAAATCATATAAAATAATTGGTGCTTATTCTGGTGTTCTACTTTGGTGGTAAACTTGTTTATGACATTCATAATGTGTAAATAATCTGAAATCTGTTGTTTGACATCATATAAGTCATGTTTCTGAATTTATGAAATAAACACCTTGTCATATGTTAAATGCATATCTTTAATTTGGTATGTGCAATTGCCCTGAAATTTTTATGGTGATGCTTTGATGTTATACTTGTGCTTCTGTAATTTTTGTAGATTTTCTTAGCACTTTGACTAGTATCTTGTAATTATGCTCCTTTCTAGAATTAATTAATAAATGCCTTATTAAGTAAATGTTTGAGGGTTATCATCTGATGTTCTGGTTGTCTTATGATATGCTTGTGCTCATAAGCCATGTGGCTGGCATGGTTTATGTTTTGATTATGTCATCAAATAATTAATTAAAGGGTTAAAAGCTGTTCTGGACAGCAAGGCAGTAATTTAACTTTTGCTTAATGATAACTTGGTTTTCTGGGAAACTTGTCTAAATCAAAGTTGTTGTAAACGTATTGAACTAGCTGTGGTATAAATTTGGAATCATTTGGTCCAGTAGTTTTGAAGTTATGATCTTTCCAAGTTAGGTTCCAGAAATAGGTGTTCTCTGTTTTTCTAGGACAGAACCTGGAACTTTGTTTAAATGGCTTCTTTAACTTATGAATCTTGCTGTAATGTTTAAAGATGATTTGTAGACAATTTCATAACCTTTCCAGAATGTCCTCACTTAAATTTGTTGGATCTTTGTGGCAATAGTTATGATCTGTTTACTGAGCTAAACCTGCTGTTTGATGCTTGCTGTTATAGGCTATCATGATAGGTTTTGGGCTAAGTTAACTTGTTAACTTGTGTGAACTTGTTATAGCTATTGCTCCATAAATGAGTGTCCAGTGAGTTTAAGCATTCATTCTTTTGTATGCACACCTTCTCATTCACTGAGCATGCAATAGGTGCATCGGACGTGGCAGCCTCCTTCGATCTGCAAGTGAACCCCGAAGGCCAGGAGGGCAACCCGGAGGTGGAGGTCCAGCAAGTCGGACTCGAGGAGCCCAAAGAAGAAGTTGAGTGCCCGAGTCACGAGCCAGCCTCGTTCGTGAAAGGCAAGCCCCGGAGCATTCTAAGTCTCCCTTTATTTTTGAAAGTTTACTTAAATATGTTATATCTATTGATGCATTAAATATAGGAGTTGTGATGACACCCTTGCTGCATTTTACTCCATCCTTGTCCAGATAACTCACCACACCCTGGTTATAGAGTTAGGATCGAGTAGCAGCTTAGCGATGCTTTAAGCGGTAGAAGTCGGGTGATTTCCTGTCACCTGCGCGATATAGGGTTGTGTCGGATCACGATGGTCTATATGTGCTATCGTGGATGGACCCTGATTAATTTGACTTAAGCCGGGCGGAGTTTTGCAAGGTTGTAGTAACTCCGTCTGTGGCAGCTAAGGACCGACCGTTGTATGTCCTCTTGTCATGTTGAACGCATGCCTAACACTTAGTTGGCCGGATAACTCGTTCCGACCGCGAAGCCGAGTAGTATGACTCAGGCCGGAAGACCGGCAAGTATAAAGTGCGCACTACCGGAGGAAGTGCGGTGTGCGGGGGACCATTGGCGTAAGCCCAAAGGCAGGTGAGTTAAAATTCCTGACCTCCCTGGCAGAGTGGTAGCCCTAGGAGTGCGGCGCTGATCGGAGCCGCGATTCCTGAGTTATACCAAAGGTGACCCGTTGGCTCTCCGACGGGGGATGCTTGGGTGAGTGCTAGGAATAACCCTCCAGCTGGATAGGAATTCGATTCGAATCGCCGTCTCTCCCAGTTAGTGAGAACTTGACAGAGCAGCGGCAAACGTAGCATTCACTAATGAACTTGGTTCATGTTAATGATGATAGCAAAGAAGAACATATGATGAATTTGATATGGTTATTATTGTTTGTAATAATCAAGTGATGTGTTGTAGTACAGGTGCTAATCTAGTGGTAGGCTAATGACGAATAAATATGATGCTCTCAAAATAATTTAGTTTCAATGTAAGCTTTTGGCAAACGATGAGTTAACCAGCACCACTTGATTTTAGCCTTGCATGATCCTTGGTGTCTTTTATGTTTTACTAGACGGGTAAGTCTAGCTGAGTACATTCTCGTACTCAGGGTTTATTTCCCACCAGTTGCAGATGACATCTTTTATGACGGCTTCTGCAAGACCTATCTCCATCCTGCTGGGGATGAGGACTAACCGTTGGGCATGGTTCTCTAACAACCTCATACCTGTTGCTTTTGAAAGGATGATGTAGACTCTGGCAGTAACTCGAACTTATGAACTGAACTTTGGAAAGTGTGTGTGTAACTATTTTGCTTCCGCTTCTTCAAACAAGTGTTGTATTAACTTAATACTCCGATGTGGTGCCGCTTCGACGGTAATGAATGACTATGTAACATTCGCTGTGTTGTGCTGAATTATTACGATCTTGGTTTGTGCAAGTTGGTTTGAAGTCCTTCGTGATTTCAATTGACTACCGGGATTATATGGGCTCAAGTTTGGAAACTTGATTGCTTGTCGATCGTTTCTACACTTGAACTCTTATAATTTGGTCGGTTCTGTGACAAGGAACATACCATATGCAAAGAAATCCATTTGGACGCACCCCAATAGAACTCCTAGATGACATGTGTCGTATAGAATCTCGCTTTGGTCTGTTTGGAGACAGAGTTAGTTTTGGTGCAAGATAGGTACACAGTTTGCGCCTAATGCATCATAGGCTAAGAAACCATTTTGGATGCACACGATGATACTCCTAGGTAAAGGGGCTCAAGTGGAAGCTCAGTTTGCTTTGTTTGGAGATAGTGCTAATCTTGATGCAAGATAGGTGCATGAATTGCATCGAACGTACCATATGCTTAGAAATATATTTGGAAGCACCTAATAGAACTCCTAGATGACGTGTGTCATATAGAATCTCACTACGGCCTCTTTGGAGATAGTGTTAGTTTCGGTGGAAGATAGGTACACGGTTTATGCCTAATGCACCATAGGCTAAGAAACTATTTTGGACGCACACGATGGTACTCCTTGGTGAAGAGGCTCATGTGGAATCTTGGTTCTGTCTGTTTGGAGATAGTTCTAATCTTGATGCAAAATAGGTGCACGGTTTGCATGGAATATACCATATGCTCAGAAATCAATTTGGACACACCCGATGGAACTGTAGATGCACCCAATGGAACTACTAGATGAAGTGTATAATATGGAATCTCGTTTTGGTCCAGTTGGAGATAGTATTAGTTTCGGTGCAAGATAGTTGCATGGTTTGTGCCTAGTGCACCATAGGCTCAGAAATCGTTGTGGAAGTTCCCGATGGTACTCCTAGGTAAAGAGGCTCATGTGGAAGGTCGGTTCGATCTGTTTGGTGATAGTGCTAATCTTGATGCAATATAGGTGCACGGTTTGCATGGAACATACCATATGCAAAGAAATCCATTTGGACGCACCCCAATAGAACTCTTAGATGACATGTGTCATATAGAATCTCGTTTTGGTCTGTTTGGAGACAGAGTTAGTTTTGGTGTAAGATAGGTACATAGTTTGCGCCTAATGCATCATAGGCTAAGAAACCATTTTGGATGCACACGATGATACTCCTGGGTAAAGGGGCTCAAGTGGAAGCTGAGTTTGCTTTTGTTTGGAGATAGTGCTAATCTTGATGCAAGATAGTTGCACGAATTGCATGGAACGTACCATATGCTTTGAAATATATTTGGAAGCACCCAATAGAACTCCTAGTTGACGTGTGTCATATAGAATCTCACTTCGGTTTCATTGGAGGTAGTGTTAGTTTCGGTGCAAGATAGGTACGCGGTTTGTGCCTAATGCACCATAGACTAAGAAACTATTTTGGACGCACACGATGGTACTCCATGGTGAAGTGGCTCAAGTGGAATCTTGGTTTTGTATGTTTGGAGATAGTTCTAAACTTGATGCAAGATAGGTGCATGGTTTGCATGGAACATACCATATGCTCAGAAATCAATTTGGAGAAACCCGATGGAACTGTAGATGCACCCGATGGAACTACTAGATGAAGTGTATCATATGGAATCTCGCTTCGGTCCAGTTGGAGATAGTATTAGTTTCGGTGCAAGATAGTTGCATGGTTTGTGCCCATTGCACCATAGGCTCAGAAATCGTTGTGGAAGTTCCCGATGGCACTCCTAGGTGAAGAGGCTCAAGTGAGAGCTCGGTTTGGTCTGTTTGGAGATAGTGCTAATCTTGATGAAAGATAGGTGTATGGTTTGCATGGAACGTACCATATTCTTAGAAATCAATTTGGTCGCACCCGATAGAACTTCTAGATCATGTGTGTCATATGGAATCTCGCTTCAATCTGTTTGGAGACAGTGTTAGTTTAGGTGCAAGATTGGCGCATGGTTTGCGCATAATGCACCATAGGCTCAGAAACCATTATGGAAGTACCCGATGATAATCCTAGGTGAAGAGGCTAGAGTGGAAGGTCGGTTTGATCTGTTTGGAGATAGTGCTAATCTTGATGCAAGATAGGTGCACGGTTTGCATGGAACATACCATATGCTAAGAAATCCATTTGGACGCACCCCAATAGAACTCCTAGATGACATGTGTCATATGGAATCTTGCTTCGGTTTGTTTGGAGACAAAGTTAGTTTTGGTGCAAGATAGGTACACAGTTTGCGCCTAATGCATCATAGGGTAAGAAACCATTTTGGATGCACCCGATGATACTCCTGGGTAAAGGGGCTCAAGTGGAAGCTCAGTCTGCTTTTGTTTGGAGATAGTGCTAATCTCGATGCAAGATAGGTGCACGAATTGCATGGAACGTACCATATGCTTCGAAATATATTTGGAAGCACCCAATAGAACTCCTAGATGACGTGTGTCATATAGAATCTCACTTCGGTCTCATTGGAGGTAGTGTTAGTTTTGGTGCAAGATAGGTACGCGGTTTGTGCCTAATGCACCATAGACTAAGAAACTATTTTGGACGCACACGATGGTACTCCATTTTGAAGAGGCTCAAGTGGAATCTTGGTTCTGTATGTTCGGAGATAGTTCTAATCTTGATGCAAGATAGGTGCATGGTTTGCATGGAACATACCATATGCTCAAAAATCAAATTGGAGAAACCCGATGGAACTGTAGATGCACCCGATGGAACTACTAGATGAAGTGTATCATATGGAATCTCGCTTCGGTCCAGTTGGAGATAGTATTAGTTTCGGTGCAAGATAGTTGCATGGTTGGTGCCCATTGCACAATAGGCTCAGAAATCGTTGTGGAAGTTCCCGATGGTACTGCTAGGTGAAGAGGCTCAAGTGAGAGCTCGGTTCGGTCTGTTTAGAGATAGTGCTAATCTTGATTTAAGATAGGTGTACGGTTTGCATGGAACGTACCATATTCTTAGAAATCAATTTGAACGCACCCGATAGAACTCCTAGATCATGTGTGTCATATGGAATCTCGCTTCTATCTGTTTGGAGACAGTGTTAGTTTAGGTGCAAGATTGGTGCATGGTTTGCGCATAATGCGCCATAGGCTCAGAAAACATTATGGAAGCACCCGATGATTATCCTAGGTGAAGAGGCTCAAGTGGAAGGTCGGTTTGATCTGTTTGGAGATAGTGCTAATCTTGATGCAAGATAGGTGCACGGTTTGCATGGAACATACCATATGCTAACAAATCCATTTGGACGCACCCCAATAGAACTCCTAGATGACATGTGTCATATGGAATCTTGCTTCGGTTTGTTTGGAGACAAAGTTAGTTTTGGTGCAAGATAGGTACACAGTTTGCGCCTAATGCATCATAGGGTAAGAAACCATTTTGGATGCACCCGATGATACTCCTGGGTAAAGGGGCTCAAGTGGAAGCTCAGTCTGCTTTTGTTTGGAGATAGTGCTAATTTCGATGCAAGATAGGTGCACGAATTGCATGGAACGTACCATATGCTTCGAAATATATTTGGAAGCACCCAATAGAACTCCTAGATGACGTGTGTCATATAGAATCTCACTTCGGTCTCATTGGAGGTAGTGTTAGTTTTGGTGCAAGATAGGTACGCGGTTTGTGCCTAATGCACCATAGACTAAGAAACTATTTTGGACGCACACGATGGTACTCCATTTTGAAGAGGCTCAAGTGGAATCTTGGTTCTGTATGTTTGGAGATAGTTCTAATCTTGATGCAAGATAGGTGCATGGTTTGCATGGAACATACCATATGCTCAAAAATCAATTTGGAGAAACCCGATGGAACTGTAGATGCACCCGATGGAACTACTAGATGAAGTGTATCATATGGAATCTCGCTTCGGTCCAGTTGTAGTATTAGTTTCGGTGCAAGATAGTTGCATGGTTTGTGTCTAGTGCACCATAGCCTCAAAAATCGTTGTGCAAGTTCCAGATGGTACTCCTAGGTGAAGAGGCTCAAGTGAAAGCTCGGTTCGGTCTGTTTGGAGATAGTGCTAATCTTGATGAAAGATAGGTGTACGGTTTGCATGGAACATACCATATTCTTAGAAATCAATTTGGACGCACCCGATAGAACTCCTAGATCATGTGTGTCATATGGAATCTTGCTTCAATCTGTTTGGAGACAGTGTTAGTTTAGGTGCAAGATTGGTGCATGGTTTGCGCATAATGCACCATAGGCTCACAAACCGTTATAGAAGCAGCCGATGATAATCCTAGGTGAAAAGGATCAAGTGGAAGGTCGGTTCGATCTATTTAGAGATAGTGCTAATCTTGATGCAAGATAGGTGCACGGTTTGCATGGAACATACCATATGCTAAGAAATCCATTTGGACACTACCCAATAGAACTCCTAGATGACATGTGTCATGTAGAATCTCGCTTTGGTCTGTTTGGAGATAGAGTTAGTTTTGGTGCAAGATAGGTACACAGTTTGCGCCTAATGCATCATAGGCTAAGAAACCATTTTGGATGCACCCGATGATACTCCTAGGTAAAGGGGCTCAAGTGGAAGCTCAGTTTGCTTTGTTTGGAGATAGTGCTAATCTTGATGCAAGATAGGTGCACGAATTGCATCGAACGTACCATATGCTTCAAAATATATTTGGAAGCACCCGATAGAACTCTTAGATGACGTGTGTCATATAGAATCTCACTTTGGTCTCTTTGGAGATGTGTTAGTTTTGGTTCAAGATAGGTACACGATTTGTGCCTAATGCACCATAAGCTAAGAAACTTTTCTAGACGCACGCGATGGTACTCCTTGGTGAAGAGGCTCATGTGGAATCTTGGTTCTATCTGTTTGGAGATAGTTCTAATCTTGATGCAAGATAGGTGCACGGTTTGCATGGAACATACCATATGCTTAGAAATCAATTTGGACACACCTAATGGAACTGTAGATGCACCGGATGTAACTACTAGATGAAGTGTATCATATGGAATCTTGCTTCAGTCCAGTTGGAGATAGTATTAGTTTCTGTGCAAGATAGGTGCATGGTTTGTGCCTAGCGCACCATAGGCTCAGAAATCATTATGGAAGTTCCCGATGGTACTCCTAGGTGAAGAGGCTCATGTGAAAGCTCGGTTCGTTCTGTTCGGAGATATTGCTAATCTTGATGCAAGACAGGTGTACGGTTTGCATGGAACATACCATATTCTCAGAAATCAATTTGGACACACCCGATAGAACTCCTAGATCATGTGTGTCATATGGAATGTTGCTTCAATCTATTTCGAGACAGTGTTAGTTTAGGTGCAAGATTGGTGCATGGTTTGCGCATAATGCACCATAGGCTCGGAAACCATTATGGAAGCACCCGATAATACTCCTAGGTGAAGAGGCTCAAGTGGAAGGTCGGTTCGATCTGTTTGGAGATTATGCTAATCTTGATGCAAGATAGGTGCACGGTTTGCATGGAACATACCATATGCTAAGAAATCCACTTGGACACACCCCAATAGAACTCCTAGATGACATGTGTCATATGAAATCTCACTTCGGTCTGTTTGGAGACAGAGTTAGTTTTGGTGCAAGATAGGTACACAGTTTGCGCCTAATGCATCATAGGCTAAGAAACCATTTTGGATGCACCCGAAGATACTCCTGGGTAAAGGGGCTCAAGTGGAAGCTCAGTTTGCTTTTGTTTGGAGATAGTGCTAATCTTGATGCAAGATAGGTGCACAAATTGCATGGAACGTACCATATGCTTTGAAATATATTTGGAAGCACCCAATAGAACTCCTAGATGACGTGTGTCATATAGAATCTCACTTCGGTCTCTTTGGAGATAGTGTTAGTTTCGGTGTGAGATAGGTACACGGTTTGTGCCTAATGCACCATAGGCTAAGAAAATATTTTGGACGCACACGATGTTACTCCTTCGTGAAGAGGCTCAAGTGGAATCTTGGTTCTGTCTGTTTGGAGATAGTTCGAATCTTGATGCAAGATAGGTCCACGGTTTGCATGGAACATACCATACGCTTAGAAATCAATTTGGACAAACCCGATGGAACTGTAGATGCACCCGATGGAACTACTAGATGAAGTGTATCGTATGGAATCTCGCTTCGGTCTAGTTGGAGATAGTATTAGTTTCGGTGCAAGATAGTTGCATGGTTTGTGCCCAGTGCACCATAGGCTCAGAAATCGTTGTGGAAGGTCCTGATGGTACTCCTAGTTGAAGAGGCTCAAGTGGAAGGTCGGTTCAATCTGTTTGGAGATAGTGCTAATCTTGATGCAAGATAGGTGCACGATTTGCATGGAACATACCATATGCTAAAAAATCCATTTGGACGCAACCCAATAGAACTCCTAGATGACATGTGTCATATGAAATCTCGCTTCGATCTGTTTGGAGACAGAGTTAGTTTTGGTGCAAGATAGGTACACAGTTTGCGCCTAATGCATCATAGGCTAAGAAACCATTTTGGATGCACCCAATAATACTCCTGGGTAAAGGGGCTCAAGTGGAAGCTCAGTTTGCTTTGTTTGGAGATAGTGATAATATTGATGCAAGATAGGTGCACGAATTGCATCGAACGTACCATATGCTTATAAATATATTTGGAAGCACCCAATAGAACTCCTAGATGACGTGTGTCATATAGAATCTCACTTCGGTCTCTTTGGAGATAATGTTAGTTTCGGTGCAAGATAGGTGCACGGTTTGTGCCTAATGCACCATAGGCTAAGAAACTATTTTGGACGCACACGATGGTACTCCTTGGTGAAGACGCTCATGTGCAATCTTGGTTCTGTCTGTTTGGAGATAGTTCCAATCTTTATGCAAGATAGGTGCACGGTTTGCATGGAACATACCATATGCTCAGAAATCAATTTAGACACACTTGATGGAACTGTAGATCCACCCAATGGAACTACTAGAGGAAGTGTATCATATGGAATCTCGCTTCGGTCCAGTTGGAGATAGTATTAGTTTCGGTGCAAGATAGTCGCATGGTTTGTGCCCAGTGCACCATAGGCTCAGAAATCGTTGTGGAAGTTCCCGATGATACTCCTAGGTGAAGAGGCTCAACTGAAAGTTCGGTTCGGTCTATTTGGGGATAGTGCTAACCTTGATGAAAGATACATGTATGGTTTGCATGGAACGTACCATATTCTCAGAAATAAACGGGATCCTGTAGAGTCACACTGCAGCATGCAGCTGACTGCCCCGTTGCGTACTCCTTCGCAC
>NW_018396437.1:52378-53266 GCF_000003195.3 Sorghum bicolor | reverse complement strand
CATCAAGATTAGCACTATCTCCAACAGATCAAACCGACCTTCCACTTGAGCCTCTTCACCTAGGATTATCATCGGGTGCTTCCATAATGGTTTCTGAGCCTATGGTGCATTATGCGCAAACGATGCACCAATCTTCCACCTAAACTAACAATGTCTCCAAAGAGATTGAAGCGAGATTCCAAATGACACGCATGATCTAGGAGTTCTATCGGGTGCGTCCAAATTGATTCATGAGAATATGGTACGTTCTATGCAAACCGTACACCTATCTTTCATCAAGATTAGCACTATCTCCAAACAGACCGAATCGGGCTTTCACTTGAGCCTCTTCACCTAGGAGTACCATCGGGAACGTCCACAACAATTTCTGAGCCTATGGTGCACTGGGCACATACCATGCAACTATCTTGCACCGAAACTAATACTATCTCCAACTGGACGGAAGCGAGATTCCATATGATAAACTTCATCTAGTAGTTCCATCGGGTGCATCTACAGTTCCATCAGCTGTATCCAAATTGATTTCTGAGCATATGGTATGTTCCATGCAAACCGTGCACCTATCTTGCATCAAGATTAGAACTATCTCCAAACAAACAGAACCAAAATTCCACATGAGCCTCTTCACCAAGGAGTACCATCACGTGCGTCCAAAATAGTTTCTTAGCCTATGGTGCATTTGGCACAAACCGTGTACCTATCTTGCGCCGAAACTAACACTATCTCCGAAGAGACCGAAGTGAGATTCTATATGACACACGTCATCTAGGAGTTCGATTGGGTGCTTCCAAATATATTTCTAAGCATATGGTACGTTGGATGCAATTCGTGCACCTATCTTGCATCAAGATAGGCACTATCTCCAAACAAAGCAAACTGAGCATCCAC
>NW_018396437.1:45133-46414 GCF_000003195.3 Sorghum bicolor | reverse complement strand
ATCTGTTTGGAGACAGAGTTAGTTTTGGTGCAAGATAGGTACACAGTTTGCGCCTAATGCATCATAGGCTAAGAAACCATTTTGGATGCACCCAATAATACTCCTGGGTAAAGGGGCTCAAGTGGAAGCTCAGTTTGCTTTGTTTGGAGATAGTGATAATATTGATGCAAGATAGGTGCACGAATTGCATCGAACGTACCATATGCTTATAAATATATTTGGAAGCACCCAATAGAACTCCTAGATGACGTGTGTCATATAGAATCTCACTTCGGTCTCTTTGGAGATAATGTTAGTTTCGGTGCAAGATAGGTGCACGGTTTGTGCCTAATGCACCATAGGCTAAGAAACTATTTTGGACGCACACGATGGTACTCCTTGGTGAAGACGCTCATGTGCAATCTTGGTTCTGTCTGTTTGGAGATAGTTCCAATCTTTATGCAAGATAGGTGCACGGTTTGCATGGAACATACCATATGCTCAGAAATCAATTTAGACACACTTGATGGAACTGTAGATCCACCCAATGGAACTACTAGAGGAAGTGTATCATATGGAATCTCGCTTCGGTCCAGTTGGAGATAGTATTAGTTTCGGTGCAAGATAGTCGCATGGTTTGTGCCCAGTGCACCATAGGCTCAGAAATCGTTGTGGAAGTTCCCGATGATACTCCTAGGTGAAGAGGCTCAACTGAAAGTTCGGTTCGGTCTATTTGGGGATAGTGCTAACCTTGATGAAAGATACTTGTATGGTTTGCATGGAACGTACCATATTCTCAGAAATCAATTTGGACGCACTCGATAGAACTCCTAGATCATGTGTGTCATATGGAATCTCACTTCAATCTGTTTGGAGACAGTCTTAGTTTAGGTGCAAAATTGGTGCATGGTTTGCATATAATGCACCAAGGCTCCGAAACCATTATGGAAGCACCCGATGATAATCCTAGGTGAAGAGGCTCAAGTGGAAGGTCGGTTCGATCTGTTTGGAGATAGTGCTATTCTTGATGCAAGATAGGTGCACGGTTTGCATGGAACATACCGTATGTTAAGAAATCCATTTAGACGCATCCCAATAGAACTCCTAGATGACGTGTCATATAGAATCTCGCTTTGGTCTGTTTGGAGACAGAGTTAGTTTTGGTGCAAGATCGGTACACAGTTTGCGCCTAAGGCATCACAGAGTGTTACAACCCTTTTGATATACACCAGAATACTCCTGGGTGAAAGGGGGCTCAAATAACATTATCTTGCTAGCTAGGGAAACAACGTGCTTAACTGG
>NW_018396437.1:31738-45027 GCF_000003195.3 Sorghum bicolor | reverse complement strand
GATTATCATCGGATGCTTCCATAATGGTTTCTGAGCCTATGGTGCATTATGCGCAAACGATGCACCAATCTTCCACCTAGACTAACAATGTCTCCAAACACATTGAAGCGACATTCCAAATGACACACATGATCTAGGAGTTCTATCGGGTGCGTCCAAAATGATTTCTGAGAATATGGTACGTTCTATGCAAACCGTACACCTATCTTTCATCAAGATTAGCACTATCTCCAAACAGACCGAACCGAGCTTTCGCTTGAGCCTCTTCACCTAGAAGTACCATCGGGAACTTCCACAATGATTTCTGAGCCTATGGTGCACTGGGCACAACCATGCAACTATCTTGCACCGAAACTAATACAATCTCCAACTGGACTGAAGCGAGATTCCATATGATACACTTCATCTAGTAATTTCATCGGGTGCATCTACAGTTCCATCGGGTGTGTCCAAATTGATTTCTGAGCATATGGTATGTCCATGCAAACCGTGCACCTATCTTGCATCAAGATTAGAACTATCTCCAAACAAACAGAACCAAAATTCCACATGAGCCTCTTCACCAAGGAGTACCATCACGTGCGTCCAAAATAGTTTCTTAGCCTATGGTGCATTTGGCACAAACCGTGTACCTATCTTGCGCCGAAACTAACACTATCTCCGAAGAGACCGAAGTGAGATTCTATATGACACACGTCATCTAGGAGTTCGATTGGGTGCTTCCAAATATATTTCTAAGCATATGGTACGTTGGATGCAATTCGTGCACCTATCTTGCATCAAGATTAGCACTATCTCCAAACAAAGCAAACTGAGCATCCACTTGAGCCCCGTTACCCAGGAGTATCATCGGGTGCATCCAAAATGGTTTCTTAGCCTATGATGCATTAGGCGCAAACTGTGTACCTATCTTGCACCAAAACTACCTCTGTCTCTAAGTGAGATTCTATATGACACATGTCATCTAGGAGTTCTATTGGGTGCGTCCAAATGGATTTCTTAGCATATGGTATGTTCCATGCAAACCTGCACCTATCTTGCATCAAGATTAGCACTATCTCCAAACAGATCAAACCGACCTTCCACTTGAGCCTCTTCACCTAGGATTATCATCGGGTGCTTCCATAATGGTTTCTGAGCCTATGGTGCATTATGCGCAAACGATGCACCAATCTTCCACCTAAACTAACAATGTCTCCAAAGAGATTGAAGCGAGATTCCAAATGACACGCATGATCTAGGAGTTCTATCGGGTGCGTCCAAATTGATTCATGAGAATATGGTACGTTCTATGCAAACCGTACACCTATCTTTCATCAAGATTAGCACTATCTCCAAACAGACCGAATCGGGCTTTCACTTGAGCCTCTTCACCTAGGAGTACCATCGGGAACGTCCACAACAATTTCTGAGCCTATGGTGCACTGGGCACATACCATGCAACTATCTTGCACCGAAACTAATACTATCTCCAACTGGACGGAAGCGAGATTCCATATGATAAACTTCATCTAGTAGTTCCATCGGGTGCATCTACAGTTCCATCAGCTGTATCCAAATTGATTTCTGAGCATATGGTATGTTCCATGCAAACCGTGCACCTATCTTGCATCAAGATTGGAACTATCTTCAAACAGACAGAACCAAGGTTCCACATGAGCCGCTTCACCAAGGAGTACCATCACGTGCGTCCAAAATAGTTTCTTAGCCTATGGTGCATTTGGCACAAACCGTGTACCTATCTTGCACCGAAACTAACACTATCTCCAAAGAGACCGAAGTGAGATTCTATATGACACACATCATCTAGGAGTTCTATTGGGTGCTTCCAAATATATTTCTAAGCATATGGTACGTTCGATGCAATTCTTGCACCTATCTTGCATCAAGATTAGCACTATCTCCAAACAAAGCAAACTGAGCTTCCACTTGAGCCTCTTTACCCAGAAGTATCATCAGGTGCATCCAAAATGGTTTCTTAGTCTATGATGCATTAGGCGCAAACTGTGTACCTATCTTGCACCAAAACTAACTCTGTCTCCAAATAGACCAAAGCGAGAATCCATATGACACATGTCATCTAGGAGTTCTATTGCGGTGCATCCAAATAGATTTCTTAGCATATGGTATGTTCCATGAAAACCATGCACCTATCTTGCATCAAGATTAGCACTATCTCCAAACAGATCGAACCGACCTTCCACTTGAGCCTCTTCACCTAGGAGTACTATCGGGTGCTTCCATAATGGTTTCCGAGCCTATGGTGCATTATGCGCAAACCATGCACCAATCTTGCACCTAAACTGTCTCCAAACAGATTGAAGTGAGATTCCATATGACACACATGATCTAGGAGTTCTATCGTGTGCGTCCAAATTGATTTCTAAGAATACGGTATGTTCCATGCAAACCGTACACCTATCTTTCATCAAGATTAGCAGTATCTCCAAACAGACCGAACCGAGCTTTCGCTTGAGCCACTTCACCTAGGAGTACCATCGGGAACTTCCACAACGATTTCTGAGCCTATGGTGCATTGGGCACAAACCATACAACTATCTTGCACCGAAACTAAATACTATCTCTAACTGGACTGAAGCGAGATTCCATATGATACACTTCATCTAGTAGTTCCATCGGGTGCATCTACAGTTCCATCGGGTGTGTCCAAATTGATTTCTAAGCATATGGTATGTTCCATGCAAACCGTGCACCTATCTTGCATCAAGATTAGAACTATCTCCAAACAGACAGAACCAAGATTCCACATGAGCCTCATCACCAAGGAGTACCATCGCGTGCGTCAAAAATAGTTTCTTAGCCTATGGTGCATTAGGCACAAACCGTGTACCTATCTTGCACCGAAACTAACACTATCTCGAAAGAGACCGAAGTGAGATTCTATATGACACACGTCATCTAGGAGTTCTATTGGGTGCTTCCAAATATATTTTTAAGAATATGGTACGTTTGATGCAATTCATGCACCTATCTTGCATCTAGATTAACACTATCTCCAAACAAAGCAAACTAAGCTTCCACTTGAGTTCCTTTACCCAGGAGTATCATCGGGTGCATCCAAAATGGTTTCTTAGCCTATGATGCATTAGGCGCAAACTGTATACCTATCTTGCACCAAAACTACCTCTGTCTCCAAACAGACCTAAGCGAGATTCTATATGACACCTGTCATCTAGGAGTTCTATTGGGTGCGTCCAAATGGATTTCTTAGCATATGGTATGTTCCATGCAAACCTGCACCTATCTTGCATCAAGATTAGCACTATCTCCAAACAGATCAAACCGACCTTCCACTTGAGCCTCTTCACCTAGGATTTTCATCGGGTGCTTCCATAATGTTTCTGAGCCTATGGTGCATTATGCGCAAACGATGCACCAATCTTCCACCTAAACTAACAATGTCTCCAAACAGATTGAAGCGAGATTCCAAATGACACGCATGATCTAGGAGTTCTATCGGGTGCGTCCAAATTGATTCATGAGAATATGGTACGTTCTATGCAAACCGTACACCTATCTTTCATCAAGATTAGCACTATCTCCAAACAGACCGAACCGGGCTTTCACTTGAGCCTCTTCACCTAGGAGTACCATCGGGAACTTCCACAACGATTTCTGAGCCTATAGTGCACTGGGCACATACCACGCAACTATCTTGCACCGAAACTAATACTATCTCCAACTGGACGGAAGCGAGATTCCATATGATAACCTTCATCTAGTAGTTCCATCGGGTGCATCTACAGTTCCATCGGGTGTGTCCAAATTGATTTCTGAGCATATGGTATGTTCCATGCAAACCGTGCATCTATCTTGCATCAAGATTGGAACTATCTTCAAACAGACAGAACCAAGGTTCCACATGAGCCGCTTCACCAAGGAGTACTATCACGTGCGTCCAAAATAGTTTCTTAGCCTATGGTGCATTTGGAACAAACCGTGTACCTATCTTGCACCGAAAAACACTATCTCCAAAGAGACCGAAGTGAGATTCTATATGACACACATCATCTAGGAGTTCTATTGGGTGCTTCGAAATATATTTCTAAGCATATGGTACGTTCGATGCAATTCATGCACCTATCTTGCATCAAGATTAGCACTATCTCCAAACAAAGCAAACTGAGCTTCCACTTGATCCCCTTTACCCAGGAGTATCATCGGGTGCATCCAAAATGGTTTCTTACCCTATGATGCATTAGGCGCAAACTGTGTACCTATCTTGCACCAAAACTAACTCTGTCTCCAAAGAGACCAAAGCGAGATTCCATATGACACATGTCATCTAGGAGTTCTATTGCGATGCATCCAAATAGATTTCTTAGCATATGGTATGTTCCATGAAAACCGTGCACCTATCTTGCATCAAGATTAGCACTATCTCCAAACAGATTGAACCGACCTTCCACTTGAGCCTCTTCACCTAGGAGTACTATCGGGTGCTTCCATAATGGTTTCCGAGCGTATGGTGCATTATGCGCAAACCATGCACCAATCTTGCACCTAAACTGTCTCCAAACAGATTGAAGCGAGATTCCATATGACACACATGATCTAGGAGTTCTATCGGGTGCGTCCAAATTGATTTCTGAGAATACGGTACGTTCCATGCAAACCGTACACCTATCTTTCATCAAGATTAGCACTATCTCCAAACAGACCGAACCGAGCTTTCGCTTGAGCCTCTTCACGTAGGAGTACCATCGGGAACTTCCACAACGATTTCTGAGCCTATGGTGCACTAGGCACAAACCATGCAACTATCTTGCACCGAAACTAAATACTATCTCCAACTGGACTGAAGCGAGATTCCATATGATACACTTCATCTAGTAGTTCCATCGGCTGCATCTACAGTTCCATCGGGTGTCTCCAAATTGATTTCTAAGAATATGGTATGTTCCATGCAAACCGTGCACCTATCTTGCATCAAGATTAGAACTATCTCCAAACAGACAGAGCCAAGATTCCACATGAGCCTCTTCACCCAGGAGTACCATCGCGTGCGTCCAAAATAGTTACTTAGCCTATGGCGCATTAGGCACAAACCGTGCACCCATCTTGAATCGAAACTAACACTATCTCGAAAGAGATCGAAGTGAGATTCTATATGACACACGTCATCTATGAGTTCTATTGGGTGCTTCCAAATATATTTCTAACCATATGGTACGTTCGATGCAATTCGTGCACCTATCTTGCATCTAGATTAGCACTATCTCCAAACAAAGCAAACTGAGCTTCCACTTGAGCTCCTTTACCCAGGAGTATCATCGGGAGCATCCAAAATGGTTTCTTAGCCTATGATGCATTAGGCGCAAACTGTGTACCTATCTTGCACCAAAACTACCTCTGTCTCCAAACAGACCTAAGCGAGATTCTATATGACACATGTCACCTAGGAGTTCTATTAGGGTGCGTCCAAAAGGATTTCTTATGTTCCATGCAAACCGTGCACCTATCTTGCCTCAAGATTAGCACTATCTCCAAACAGATCGAACCGACCTTCCACTTGAGCCTCTTCACCTAGGATTATCAGCAGGTGCTTCCATAATGGTTTCTGAGCCTATGGTGCATTATGCGCAAACCATGCACCAATCTTGCACCTAAACTAACACTGTCTCCAAACTGATTGAAGCGAGATTCCAAATGACACACATGATCTAGGAGTTCTATCAGGAGCGTCCAAATTGATATATGAGAACATGGTACGTTCCATGCAAACCGTACACCTATCTTTCATCAAGATTAGCACTATCTCCAAACAGACCGAACCGGGCTTTCACTTGAGCCTCTTCACCTAGGAGTACCATCGGGAACTTCCACAACAATTTCCGAGCCTATGGTGCACTGGGCACAAACCATGCAACTATCTTGCACCGAAACTAATACTACCTCCAACTGGATCGAAGCGAGATTCGATATGATACACTTCATCTAGTAGTTCAATCGGGTGCTTCTACAGTTCCATCGGGTGTGTCCAAATTGATTTCTGAGCATATGGTATGTTCCATGCAAACCGTGCACCTATCTTGCATCAAGATTAGAACTATCTCCAAACAGACAGAACCAATATTCCACATGAGCCTCTTCACCAAGGAGTACCATCGCGTGTGTCCAAAATAGTTTCATAGCCTATGGTGCATTAGGTTGAAACCGTGTACCTATGTTGTCTAGGAGTTCTATTGGGTGCTTCCAAATCTATTTCTAAGCATATGGTACGTTCGATGCAATTCGTGCACCTATCTTGCATCTAGATTAGGAGTATCCCCAAACAAAGCAAACTGAGCTTCCACTTGAGCCCCTTTACCCAGGAGTATCATCAAGTGCATCCAAAATGGTTTCTTAGCCTATGATGCATTAGGCGCAAACTGTGTACCTATCTTGCACCAAAACTACCTCTGTCTCCAAACAGACCTAAGCGAGATTCTATATGACACATGTCATCTAGGAGTTCTATTGGGGTGCGTCCAAAAGGATTTCTTAGCATATGGTATGATCCATGCAAACCGTGCACCTATCTTTCATCAAGATTAGCACTATCTCCGTACAGATCGAACCGACCTTCCACTTGAGCCTCTTCACCTAGGATTATCATCAGGTGCTTCCATAATTGTTTCTGAGCCTATGGTGCATTATGCGCAAACCATGCACCAATCTTGCACCTAAACTAACACTGTCTCCAAACAGATTGAAGCGAGATTCCAAATGACACACATGATCTAGGAGTTCTATCGGGTGCATCCAAATTGATTTATGAGAACATGGTACGTTCCATGCAAACCGTACACCTATCTTTCATCAAGATTAGCACTATCTCCAAACAGACCAAACCGGGCTTTCACTTGAGCCTCTTCACCTAGGAGTACCATCGGGAACTTCCACATCAATTTCTGAGCCTATGGTGCACTGGGCACAAACCATGCAACTATCTTGCACCTAAACTAATACTATCTCCAACTGGAGTGAAACGAAATTGCATATGATACACTTCATCTAGTAGTTCCATCAGGTGTGTCCAAATTGATTTCTGAGCATATCGTATGTTCCATGCAAACGGTGCACCTATCTTGCATTAAGATTAGAACTATCTCCAAACAGACAGAACCAAGGTTCCACATGAGCCTCTTCACCAAGGAGTTCCATCGCGTGCATCCAAAATAGTTTCTTAGCCTATGGTGCATTTGGCACAAACCGTGTACCTATCTTGCACCGAAACTAACACTATCTCCAAAGAGACCAAAGTGAGATTCTATATGACACGCATCATCTAGGAGTTCTATTGGGTGCTTCCAAATATATTTCTAAGCATATGGTACGTTCGATGCTATTCGTGCACCTATCTTGTATCAAGATTAGCACTATCTCCAAACAAAGCAAACTGAGCTTCCACTTGAGCCCCTTTACCCAGGAGTATCACGGGTGCATCCAAAATGGTTTCTTAGCCTATGATGCATTAGGCGCAAACTGTGTACCTATCTTGCACCAAAACTAACTCTGTCTCCAAATAGACCAAAGCGAGCTTCCATATGACACATGTCATCTAGGAGTTCTATTGCGATGCATCCAAATAGATTTCTTAGCATATGGTATGTTCCATGAAAACCGTGCACCTATCTTTCATCAAGATTAGCACTATCTCCAAACAGATCGAACCGACCTTCCACTTGAGCCTCTTCACCTAGGAGTATTATCGAGTGCTTCCATAAAGGTTTCCGAGCCTATGGTGCATTATGCGCAAACCATGCACCAATCTTGCACCTAAACTGTCTCCAAACAGATTGAAGCAAGATTCCATATGACACACATGATCTAGGAGTTCTATCGGGTGCGTCGAATTTGATTTCCGAGAATATGGTATTTTCCATGCAAACCATACACCTATCTTTCATCAAGATTAGCACTATCTCCAAACAGACCAAACCGAGCTTTCACTTGAGCCTCTTCACCTAGGAGTACCATCGGGAACTTCCACAACGGTTTCTGAGCCTATGGTGCACTGGGCACAAACCATGCACCTATCTTGCACCGAAACTAATACTATCTCCAACTAGACTGAAGCGAGATTCCATATGATACACTTCATCTAGTAGTTCTATCGGGTCCATCTACAGTTCCATCGGGTGTGTCCAAATTGATTTCTGAACATATGGTATGTTCCATGCAAACCGTGCACCTATCTTGCATCAAGATTAGAACTATCTCCAAACAAACAGAACCAAAATTCCACATGAGCCTCTTCACCAAGGAGTACCATCGCGTGCGTCCAAAATAGTTTCTTAGCCTATGGTGCATTAGGCACAAACTGTGTACCTATCTTGCACAGAAACTAACACTATCTCCAAAGAGACCAAAGTGAGATTCTATATGACACACGTCATCTAGGAGTTCTATTGGGTGCTTCCGAATATATCTCGAAGCATATGGTACGTTCGATGCAATTCGTGCACCTATCTTGCATCAAGATTAGCACTATCTCCAAACAAAGCAAACTGAGCTTCCACTTGAGCCCCTTTACCTAGGAGTATCATCGGGTGCATCTAAAATGGTTTCTTAGCCTATGATGCATTAGGCGCAAGTTGTGTACCTATCTTGCACCAAAACTAACACTATATCCAAATAGACCAAAGCAAGATTCTATATGACACATGTCATCTAGGAGTTCTATTGGGGTGTGTCCAAATAGATTTCTTAGCATATGGTATGTTCCATGCAAACCGTGCACCTGTTTTGCATCAAGATTAGCACTATCTCCAAATAGATCGAACCGACCTTCCACTTGAGCCTCTTCACCTAGGATTATCATCGGGTGCTTCCATAATGGTTTCTGAGCCTATGGTGCATTATGCACAAACCAAGCACCAATCTTGCACCTAAACAAACACTGTCTCCAAACAAATTGAAGCGAGATTCCATATGACACACATGATCTAGGAGCTCTATCGGGTGCGTCCAAAATGATTTCTGAGAATATGGTACGTTCCATGCAAACCGTACACCTATCTTTCATCAAGATTAGCACTATCTCCAAACATACCAAACCGAGCTTTCACTTGAGCCTCTTCACCTAGGAGTACCATTGCGAACTTCCACAACGATTTCTGAGCCTATGGTGCACTGGGCACAAACCATGCAACTATCGTGCACCGAAACTAATACTATCTACAACTAGATTGAAGTGAGATTCCATATGATACACTTCATCTAGTAGTTCTATCGGGTGCATCTACAGTTCCATCGGGTGTGTCCAAATTGATTTCTAAACATATGGTATGTTCCATGCAAACCGTGCACCTATCTTGCATCAAAATTAGAACTATCTCCAAACAAACAGAACCAAAATTCCACATGAGCCTCTTCACCAAGGAGTACCATCGCGTGCGTCCAAAATAGTTTCTTAGCCTATGGTGCATTAGGCACAAACCGTGTACCTATCTTGCACAGAAACTAACACTATCTCCAAAGAGACCAAAGTGAGATTCTATATGACACACGTCATCTAGGAGTTCTATTGGGTGCTTCCGAATATATTTCGAAGCATATGGTACGTTCGATGCAATTCGTGCACCTATCTTGCATCAAGATTAGCACTATCTCCAAACAAAGCAAACTGAGCTTCCACTTGAGCCCCTTTACCTAGGAGTATCATCGGGTGCATCTAAAATGGTTTCTTAGCCTATGATGCATTAGGCGCAAACTGTGTACCTATCTTGCACCAAAACTAACTCTGTCTCCAAACAGACCAAAGCGAGATTCTATATGACACAGGTCATCTAGGAGTTCTATTGGGGTGCGTCCAAATAGATTTCTTAGCATATGGTATGTTCCATGCAAACCGTGCACCTATTTTGCATCAAGATTAGCACTATCTCCAAATAGATCGAACCGACCTTCCACTTGAGCCTCTTCACCTAGGATTATCATCGGGTGCTTCCATAATGGTTTCTGAGCCTATGGTGCATTATGCACAAACCATGCACCATTCTTGCACCTAAACTAACACTGTCTCCAAACAGATTGAAGCGAGATTCCATATGACACATGATCTAGGAGTTCTATCGGGTGCGTCCAAAATGATTTCTGAGAATATGGTACGTGCCATGCGAACCGTGCACCTATCTTTCATCAAGATTAGCACTATCTCCAAACATACCAAACCGAGCTTTCACTTGAGCCTCTTCACCTATGAGTACCATTGCGAACTTCCACAATGATTTCTGAGCCTATGGTGCACTGGGCACAAACCAGGCAAACTATCTTGGCACCGAAACTAATACTATCTCCAACTATACCGAAGCGAGATTCCATATGATACACTTCATCTAGTAGTTCCATCGGGTGCATCTGTAGTTCCATCAGGTGTGTCCAAATTGATTTCTGAGCATATGGTATGTTCCATGCAAACCGTGCACCTATCTTGCATCAAGATTAGAACTATCTCCAAACAGACAGAACCAAAATTCAGCATGAGCCTCTTCACCAAGGAGTACCATCGCGTGCGTCCAAAATAGTTTCTTAGCCTATGGTGCATTAGGCACAAACCGTGTACCTATCTTGCACCGAAACTAACACTATCTCCAAAGAGACCGAAGTGAGATTCTATATGACACACGTCATCTAGGAGTTCTATTGGGTGCTTCCAAATATATTTCGAAGCATATGGTACGTTCGATGCAATTCGTGCACCTATCTTGCATCAAGATTAGCACTATCTCCAAACAAAGCAAACTGAGCTTCCGCTTGAGCCCCTTTACCTAGGAGTATCATCGGGTGCATCCAAAATGGTTTCTTAGCCTATGATGCATTAGGCGCAAACTGTGTACCTATCTTGCACCAAAACTAACTCTGTCTCCAAACAGACCAAAGCAAGATTCTATATGACACATGTCATCTAAGAGTTCTATTGCGGTGCGTCCAAATAGATTTCTTATCATATGGTATGTTCCATGCAAACCATGCACCTATCTTGCATCAAGATTAGCACTATTTCCAAATAGATCGAACCGACCTTCCACTTGAGCCTCTTCACCTAGGATTGTTATCGGGTGCTTCGATATTGTTTTCTGAGCCTATGGTGCATTATGCGCAAACCATGCACCATTCTTGCACCTAAACTAACACTGTCTCCAAACAGATTGAAGCGAGATTCCATATGACACACATGATCTAGGAGTTCTATCGGGTGTGTCCAAATTGGTTTCTAAGAATATGGTACGTTCCATGCAAACTGTACACCTTTCTTTCATCAAGATTAGCACTATCTCCAAACAGACCAAACCGAGCTTTCACTTGAGCCTCTTCACATAGGAGTACCATCGGAAACTTCCACAACGGTTTTTGAGCCTATGGTGCACGGGGCACAAACCATGCACCTATCTTGCACCGAAACTAATACTATCTCCAACTAGACTGAAGCGAGATTCCATATGATACACGTCATCTAGTAGTTCTATCGGGTGCATCTACAGTTCCATCGGGTGTGTCCAAATTGATTTCTAAGCATATGATATGTTCCATGCAAACCGTGCACCTATCTTGCATCAAGATTAGAACTATCTCCAAACAGACAACCAAGATTGCACATGGGCCTCTTCACCAAGGAGTACCATCGCGTGCGTCAAAAATAGTTTCTTAGCCTTTGGTGCTTTAGGCACAAACCGTGTACCTATCTTGCACCGAAACTAACACTATCTCCAAAGAGACCGAAGTGAGATTCTATATGACACACATCATCTAGGAGTTCTATTTGGTGCTTCCAAATATATATTTCTAAGCATATGGTATGTTCGATGCAATTCGTGCACCTATATTGCTTCAAGATTAGCACTATCCCCAAATAAAGCAAACTGAGCTTCCGCTTGAGCCCCTTTACCTAGGAGTATGATCGGGTGCATCCAAAATAGTTTGTCAGCCTATGATGCATTAGGCGCAAACTGTGTACCTATCTTGCACCAAAACTAACTCTGTCTCCAAACAGACCAAAGCGAGATTCTATATGACACAGGTCATCTAGGAGTTCTATTGGGGTGCGTCCAAATAGATTTCTTAGCATATGGTATGTTCCATGCAAACCGTGCACCTATTTTGCATCAAGATTAGCACTATCTCCAAATAGATCGAACCGACCTTCCACTTGAGCCTCTTCACCTAGGATTATCATCGGGTGCTTCCATAATGGTTTCTGAGCCTATGGTGCATTATGCACAAACCATGCACCAATCTTGCACCTAAACAAACACTGTCTCCAAACAAATTGAAGCGAGATTCCATGTGACACACAAGATCTAGGAGTTCTATCGGGTGTGTCCAAAATGATTTCTAAGAATATGGTATGTTCCATGCAAACCGTACACCTATCTTTCATCAAGATTAGCACTATCTCCCAACATACCAAACCGAGCTTTCACTTGAGCCTCTTCACCTAGGAGTACCATTGCGAACTTCCACAATGATTTCTGAGCCTATGGTGCACTGGGCACAAACCATGCAACTATCGTGCACCGAAACTAATACTATCTCCAACTAGACCGAAGCGAGATTCCATATGATACACTTCATCTAGTAGTTCCATCGGGTGCATCTACAGTTCCATCGGGTGTGTCCACATTGATTTCTGAGCATATGGAATGTTCCATGAAAAACCGTGCACCTATCTTGCATCAAGATTAGAACTATCTCCAAACAGACAGAACCAAGATTCCACATGAGCCTCTTCACTAAGGAGTACCATCGCGTGCGTCCAAAATAGTTTCTTAGCCTATGGTGCATTAGGCACAAACCGTGTACCTATCTTGCACCGAAACTAACACTATCTCCAAAGAGACCGAAGTGAGATTCTATATGACACACGTCATCTCAGAGTTCTATTGGGTGCTTAGAAATATATTTCGAAGCATATGGTACGTTCGATGCAATTCGTGCACCTATCTTGCATCAAGATTAGCACTATCTCCAAACAAAGCAAACTGAGCTTCCACTTGAGCCCCTTTACCTAGGAGTATTATCGGGTGCATCCAAAATGGTTTCTTAGCCTATGATGCATTAGGCGCAAACTGTGTACCTATCTTGCACCAAAACTAACTCTGTCTCCAAACAGACCAAAGCAAGATTCTATATGACACATGTCATCTAAGAGTTCTATTGCGGTGCGTCCAAATAGATTTCTTATCATATGGTATGTTCCATGCAAACCATGCACCTATCTTGCATCAAGATTAGCACTATTTCCCAATAGATCGAACCGACCTTCCACTTGAGCCTCTTCACCT
>NW_018396437.1:16405-30672 GCF_000003195.3 Sorghum bicolor | reverse complement strand
GTACACCTTTCTTTCATCAAGATTAGCACTATCTCCAAACAGACCAAACCGAGCTTTCACTTGAGCCTCTTCACATAGGAGTACCATCGGAAACTTCCACAACGGTTTTTGAGCCTATGGTGCACGGGGCACAAACCATGCACCTATCTTGCACCGAAACTAATACTATCTCCAACTAGACTGAAGCGAGATTCCATATGATACACGTCATCTAGTAGTTCTATCGGGTGCATCTACAGTTCCATCGGGTGTGTCCAAATTGATTTCTAAGCATATGATATGTTCCATGCAAACCGTGCACCTATCTTGCATCAAGATTAGAACTATCTCCAAACAGACAACCAAGATTGCACATGGGCCTCTTCACCAAGGAGTACCATCGCGTGCGTCAAAAATAGTTTCTTAGCCTTTGGTGCTTTAGGCACAAACCGTGTACCTATCTTGCACCGAAACTAACACTATCTCCAAAGAGACCGAAGTGAGATTCTATATGACACACATCATCTAGGAGTTCTATTTGGTGCTTCCAAATATATATTTCTAAGCACATGGTATGTTCGATGCAATTCGTGCACCTATATTGCATCAAGATTAGCACTATCCCCAAATAAAGGAAACTGAGCTTCCGCTTGAGCCCCTTTACCTAGGAGTATGATCGGGTGCATCCAAAATAGTTTGTCAGCCTATGATGCATTAGGCGCAAACTGTGTACCTATCTTGCACCAAAACTAACTCTGTCTCCAAACAGACCAAAGCGAGATTCTATATGACACAGGTCATCTAGGAGTTCTATTGGGGTGCGTCCAAATAGATTTCTTAGCATATGGTATGTTCCATGCAAACCGTGCACCTATTTTGCATCAAGATTTGCACTATCTCCAAATAGATCGAACCGACCTTCCACTTGAGCCTCTTCACCTAGGATTATCATCGGGTGCTTCCATAATGGTTTCTGAGCCTATGGTGCATTATGCACAAACCATGCACCAATCTTGCACCTAAACAAACACTGTCTCCAAACAAATTGAAGCGAGATTCCATGTGACACACAAGATCTAGGAGTTCTATCGGGTGTGTCCAAAATGATTTCTAAGAATATGGTATGTTCCATGCAAACCGTACACCTATCTTTCATCAAGATTAGCACTATCTCCCAACATACCAAACCGAGCTTTCACTTGAGCCTCTTCACCTAGGAGTACCATTGCGAACTTCCACAACGATTTCTAAGCCTATGGTGCACTGGGCACAAACCATGCAACTATCGTGCACCGAAACTAATACTATCTCCAACTAGACCGAAGCGAGATTCCATATGATACATTTCATCTAGTAGTTCTATCGGGTGCATCTACAGTTCCATCGGGTGTGTCCAAATTGATTTCTGAGCATATGGTATGTTCCATGCAAACCGTGCACCTATCTTGCATCAAGATTAGAACTATCTCCAAACAAACAACCAAGATTCCACATGAGCGTCTTCACCAGGGAGTACCATCGCGTGCGTCCAAAATAGTTTCTTAGCCTATGGTGCATTAGGCACAAACCATGTACCTATATTGCACCAAAACTAACACTATCTCCAAAGAGACCGAAGTGAGATTCTATATGACACACGTCATCTAGGAGTTCTATTGGGTGCTTGCAAATATATTTCGAAGCTTATGGTACGTTCGATGCAATTCGTGCACCTATCTTGCATCAAGATTAGCACTATCTCCAAACAAAGCAAACTGAGCTTCCACTTGAGCCCCTTTACCCAGGAGTATCATCGGGTGCATCCAAAATGGTTTCTTAGCCTATGAGGCATTAGGCGCAAACTGTGTACCTATCTTGCACCAAAACTAACTCTGTCTCCAAACAGACCAAAGCGAGATTCTATTTGACATAGGTCATCTAGGAGTTCTATTGGGGTGCGTCCAAATAGATTTCTTAGCATATGGAATGTTCCATGCAAACCGTGCACCTATTTTGCATCAAGATTAGCACTATCTCCAAATAGATCGAACCGACCTTCCACTTGAGCCTCTTCACCTAGGATTATCATCGGGTGCTTCCATAGTGGTTTCTGAGCCTATGGTGCATTATGCACAAACCATGCACCAATCTTGCACCTAAACAAACACTGTCTCCAAACAGATTGAAGCGAGATTCCATGTGACACACAAGATCTAGGAGTTCTATCGGGTGCGTCCAAATTGGTTTCTAAGAATATGGTACGTTCCATGCAAACCGTACACCTATCTTTCATCAAGATTAGCACTATCTCCAAACATACCAAACCGAGCTTTCACTTGAGCCTCTTCACCTAGGAGTACCATTGCGAACTTCCACAACGATTTCTGAGCCTATGGTGCACTGGGCACAAACCATGCAACTATCGTGCACCGAAACTAATAATATCTCCAACTAGACCGAAGCGAGATTCCATATGATACACTTCATCTAGTAGTTCCATCGGGTGCATCTACAGTTCCATCGGGTGTGTCCAAATTGATTTCTGAGCATATGGAATGTTCCATGAAAAACCGTGCACCTATCTTGCATCAAGATTAGAACTATCTCCAAACAGGCAGAACCAAGATTCTACATGAGCCTCTTCACTAAGGAGTACCATCGCGTGCGTCCAAAATAGTTTCTTAGCCTATGGTGCATTAGGCACAAACCGTGTACCTATCTTGCACCGAAACTAACACTATCTCCAAAGAGACCGAAGTGAGATTCTATATGACACACGTCATCTCGGAGTTCTATTGGGTGCTTAGAAATATATTTCGAAGCATATGGTACGTTCGATGCAATTCGTGCACCTATCTTGCATCAAGATTAGCACTATCTCCAAACAAAGCAAACTGAGCTTCCACTTGAGCCCCTTTACCTAGGAGTATTATCGCGTGCATCCAAAATGGTTTCTTAGCCTATGATGCATTAGGCGCAAACTGTGTACCTATCTTGCACCAAAACTAACTCTGTCTCCAAACAGACCAAAGCGAGATTCTATATGACACATGTCATCTAGGAGTTCTATTGGGGTGCGTCCAAATAGATTTCTTAGCATATGGTATGTTCCATGCAAACCGTGCACCTATTTTGCATCAAGATTACCACTATCTCCAAATAGATCGAACCGACCTTCCACTTGAGCCTCTTCACCTAGGATTATCATCGGGTGCTAACATAATGGTTTCTGAGCCTATGGTGCATTATGCACAAACCATGCACCAATCTTGTACCTAAACTAACACTGTCTCCAAACAAATTGAAGCGAGATTCCATATGACACACATGATCTAGGAGTTTTATCAGGTGTGTCCAAATTGATTTATGAAAATATGGTACGTTTGATGCAAACCGTACACCTATCTTTCATCAAGATTAGCACTATCTCCAAACAGACCGAACCGAGCTTTCACTTGAGCCTCTTCACCTAGGAGTACCATCTGGAACTTCCACAACAGTTTCTGAGCCAATGGTGCACTGGGAACAAACCATGCACCTATCTTGCACCGAAACTAATACTATCTCCAACTGGACCGAAGCGTGATTCCATATGATACACTTCATCTAGTAGTTCCATCGGGTGCATCTACAGTTCCATCGGGTGTGTCCAAATTGATTTCTGAGCATATGGTATGCTCCATGCAAACAGTGCACCTATCTTGTATCAAGATTAGAACTTTCTCCAAACAGACAGAACCAAGATTCCACATGAGCCTCTTCACCAAGGAGTACCATCGCGTGCGTCCAAAATAGTTTCTTAGCCTATGGTGCATTAGGCACAAACCGTGTACCTATCTTACACCGAAACTAACACTATCTCCAAAGAGACCAAACTGAGATTATATATGACACACGTCATCTAAGAGTTCTATTGGGTGCTTCCAAATATATTTCTAAGCATATGGTACGTTTGATGCAATTCGTGCACCTATCTTGCATCAAGATTAGCACTATCTCCAAACAAAGCAAACTGAGCTTCCACTTGAGCACCTTTACCCAGTAGTATCATCGGGTGCATCCAAAATGGTTTCTTAGCCTATGATGCATTAGGCTCAAACTGTGTACCTATCTTGCACCAAAACTAACTCTGTCTCCAAACAGCCCAAAGCGAGATTCTATATGACACATGTCATCTAGGAGTTCTATTGGGGTGCGTCCAAATGGATTTCTTAGCATATGGTATGTTCCATGCAAACCGTGCACCTATCTTGCATCAAGATTACCACTATATCCAAACAGATCGAACCGACCTTCCACTTGAGCCTCTTCACCTAGGATTATCATCGGGTGCTTGCATAATGGTTTCTAAGCCTATGGTGCATTATGTGCAAACCATGCACCAATCTTGCACCTAAACTAACACTGTCTCCAAACAGATTGAAGCGAGATTCCATATGAAACAAATGATCTAGGAGTTCTATCGGGTGCGTCCAAATTGATTTCTGAGAATATGGTACGTTCCATGCAAACCGTGCACCTATCTTGCATCAAGATTAGCACTATCTCCAAACAGATCGAACCGACCTTCCACTTGAGCCTCTTCACCTAGGATTATCGTCGGGTGCTTCCATAATGGTTTCTGAGCCTATGGTGCATTATGCGCAAACCATGAACCAATCTTGCACCTAAACTAACTAATAAGAACGAGGGTGTCCCAATCTTTCGGTGGAGATGGATAACTTCGATCTCTCTGGAGCGACATTCACGATCCGACTACAACCGTCCAAGGACACTGCGCCTTAGCGATCGATACACCAATTCCAGCGTTTGATCACGATCTTGTTGATCACAACCAACCAAACCACTAGGGTAATTCCTACACGCAATTGAAGAACATGCAAGAACAGATAGAACAGGCACTCAATTGCCAAATAATACAAGAAGGATCTGATATGAATCACGATAACAATATGGGGTTTTGAATCAAGTAGAACAGATGGTCTAGTCGACACATGCATCTACAAGGAAGTAGCAATGTCTAAACTTACAACAAAACAAAACCCGACTCATGTCTCTGGCTGTAGAAGCCTTTATGTACAAGAGAGAGCAACCAGAGTGTGCGGTGCTAATCCCTCGACTCACTAAAAACAAAAGAAAACAAAAATATCCATATCATGCATGCATGGAGTTTCTTATTGAATGAAGCTGTCCACAGAAAGGTCTCTAGAGTAACTCGACGATTGCGGCCGCCTCATTATAGTTATGGACATGGGACTGGATCCATGTGAAAATAGACTTCATAAGCTTTCCACCGTATATTTGAACATCAAAATCGGTCACCGTATGTAGTCTTGGTGGCCACCACAAGTTGAGACCCTTCTGCAGTCCAAATTTAGCCCATCGCGAATATGATTCCTTGTGGTTCCTCCGCATTTTTCTAGATAGTTGAGTTATCATGCATATGAATCTGAGGCGTGGATGTATTGATGGTGCTCATGTCCTCATCATCCTCCCCTTCTTGCATTTGAGTCGTCCTCGACTCAAGCTTGTCCTCTTCTATTGATGGTACTCATGTCCTCATCATCCTCCCCTTCTTGCATTTGAGTCGTCCTCGACTCAAGCTTGTCCTCTATTCCCAAGTAGGGCATAATGGTCCCCAATCAACTTCATTCACCATCCATACTTTCAATATGCAATCAAATATTCTCCTGATCCATGTAAGTATTACGGAGCAGGTGATGTCCTCATCATTCTCCCCTTCTTGACAGCAAACCGTCCTCGGTTTAATCACTGGTGGAGCATGTGTTGTCAGAATTGATGAACCTTGCTCTCCTGCTTGATACTTGCCCTGATCCATCATAAGAAAACTAGGCAAACCCGCCATGACATGGTTATGGTTATTGCACACTTCTAGTTGGTCATATTGTTTCACAATAAAAGGAGATTTTATGTTTCAATAAATGTAAATTCGGTGTACCATATACTCCTTTGCATAATTATATTTGCCAATTGCATGAAAACTAACATTGGAAGAGAATGACAATTCAAATCTAGAAAACTGATTATTCTCTAAATAGCTAAGCTCACAAAGATCATCGAATTCAACGTACCCCATTATATGTAAAGATGACAACAATTGAGCTTCTTCATTTTCATTTACAATATTAATAACATGCTTGAATTCGACACTCATTGATTCAGAATTTTTTTCTTTGTATACTAGTTGTGGCATGGATATAGGTGATGCACTATTGCACAACTCTTCTTTGTCACTAGGAACATCAGGAATATCGAAGTTTGACAAAGGAAAATTAGTAATTGGTTCCATAATTGTTTTCTCTAAGTTCGCAGCATTAGTGGACAAATGCAGCTCATCTAATGCAAGGTCACCTTGATTTATGTTACAACCATCTAATTTACCTTTGATGCTGTGTTGAAATGGTGTGGGTGCAGCTAGATTTACGCTCTCTTTAAATGACTCATCTAGTATCTCAAGTTGCACGCTTTCCATGTGTATGTTGTCTTCTTGTTGCTGCAAATTGTTAGTAATAGGAGAGACACGTACTTCTATAATACTTGCGAGATCCCTTTCTAACTCACAAGCAAGATCAAACAATTCATCAAAGGTGTTATAATACTTATCAAGAAGAATGTTCTGAATTTCTACATTAAGACCTTGCAGAAATCTATGTTCCAAAAGTTCATCAGTTTCTTCTAATCCACATCGCAGCACACACAATTTTAGTTTATCCAAATATTCCGCTACGGTTTTGTTTTCTTGCTTTATAGATTGTAGTTTTTCAAACAAAATTTCAGAATAGTACTCAGGTACAAAAACATCTCTAAAATGTCTTTTCACATCTTTCCATGTTTGAGGAGCTTTATGAAATCTACAAAGGTATTTCAATGAACTTAAAGCATACTCAGTAAGAACACTGGAAGCAACTCTAATCTTTTGGCTTCCAGATAGATTATGCTTTTTGAATTCATTGTCTACATTTAGCTCCCATTTAATATATGCATGTGGATCACAATTTCCTTCAAAATAAGGTAATGCAGATTTTATTTCATCTAGCAAAACATCACATACCTCATGAGTGCCATACTTATCACTTGCCACACCTTTAGCAAAGTGATGTGAACATGCAATCTGATTATCGCTTGTTTCTACGTGGATTCCTGCCATGATTAGAACAAAACAAGAGACATACGCAATAATCTTTGTGCTCCTATCAACTACAAGGATGTGGTTGTTGTAATTATTTCACTCTCACCCTATGCAAACAAGTTCTCACAAGTCCTTACCAAGCGAAACAGGAGGTGGCAGGAACCAACAAGTCACCAAACCTAGAAAATGGTGTATCAACGCTGCAGCAACAACACTTGTCAAGTTGTAGTCTGATATGTGGAGTTATAGGATGGCTCTATATATTGCACAAGGAAGTACTAGCACCACATTAGTCACAAAAGCATGTTGAGAAATCATTCAACGGTGGCACTGTGCTAGTCCTAGGCTAGACCGTGCTAGAGACGCGAGCCTGGGCACAGATGAAGTCACAATATCGCAAGAATAATAGAACAACAAGAGATAACTTCCCTTCTTTTCCTCTTCCTTTCTTTTCTTTCCTTTTTTTCTTTTCTTTCCTTTTTCTTTTCTTTTTTTCTGATATTTTTTGTTTCTTTCTGTTTTTTTTCTACTTTGCTCAACTAAAATAAATCTGAATCTTGATGGATTAGATTTCAGAAAACACACAATGTCTTTAGTGTAACAAAAATACAACTAGCAGATTATGATGGTGATATGATGCTACAGTAACACTGATTGCAACGGGGATGAGAAAAATAGAATGTGAAAGAAGAGTGGAGGAGAGGCAAAAGGATGCGCATGAAGTGGACAAGGATGCAATGTTCTAAAATTAGATGCCCAAGAGTGGAATGAATCTAGTGGTTGCAATAGGATGCTGATTAAAAATAGGATGCTGATTATAGAATGTGCAAGAGCGCTTACAATAGGATGTATGAATGGAAGAAAGGAACATGCAGGTGGCAGTGAGTAAGAATAGGTTGCTCACGGGTGGAAGTGAAAACGTGCATGCAATGGCCTAAAAATATAGGGTGCGCATGAGTGAAAAGAGAGTGGTGGATGGACTTTACACGGTGCCCAAGTAGGGTGGTGATGGTAGTTCAGATATATAGTGTAGTCCAAATGTATATGGTAATAGTGATTGCAGCGGAGATTATACGATGGGCAATGACTAAAACGTGACAAAAACTCGAAACTCTAAAAGTCTAAACCTAAGACCAGCAACTCGACTCAACCGATGTAAATCAAACACAACAAGCTTGAACTAAGTAGTACTAGTAAAAGGCTCTATAGGATGATAGAAATGAAAGTACTATTTTTCTTGGCTTTTTCTAGGCAATAGGAAAAAAAATGCAAACTAAATTCTCTCACCGATGAAACCTTGCTCTGGTACCACTTAATAAGAACGAGGGTGTCCCGATCTTTCGGTGGAGATGGTTAACTTCGATCTCTCTGGAGTGACGTTCACGATCCGACTACAACCATCCAAGGACGCTGCACCTTAGCGATCGATACACCAATTCCAGCGGTTGATCACGATCTTGTTGATCACAACCAACCAAACCACTAGGGTAATTCCTGCACGCAATCGAAGAACATGCAAGAACAGATAGAACAGGCACTCAATTGCCAAATAATACAAGAAGGATCTGATATGAATCACGATAACAATATGGGGTTTTGAATCAAGTAGAACGGATGGTCTAGTCGACACATGCGTCTACAACGAAGTAGCAATGGCTAAACTTACAACAAAACAAAACCCGCCTCGTGTCTCTGGCTGTAGAAGCCTTTATGTACAAGAGAGAGCAACTAGAGTGTGCGGTGCTAATCCCTCGACTCACTAAAAACAAAATAAAACAATAATATCCATATCATGCATGCATGGAGTTTCTTATTGAATGAAGCTGTCCAAAGGTCTCTGGAGTAACTCGACGATTGCGGCCGCCTCATTATAGATATGGACATGGGTCTGGATCCATGTGAAAATAGACTTCATAAGCTTTCCACCGTGTATTTGAACATCAAAATCGGTCGCCGTATGTAGTCTTGGTGGCCACCACAAGTTGAGACCCTTTTGCAGTCCAAATTTAGCCCATCGCGAATATGCTTCCTTGCGGTTCCTCCTCATTATTCTAGATAGTTGAGTTATCATGCATATGAATCTATGGCGTGGATGTATTGATGGTGCTCATGTCCTCATCACTAACACTGTCTCCAAACAGATTGAAGCGAGATTCCATATGACACACATGATCTAGGAGTTCTATCGGGTGCGTCCAAATTGATTTCTGAGAATATGGTACGTTCCATGCAAACCGTACACCTATCTTTCATCAAGATTAGCACTATCTCCAAACAGACCGAACCGAGCTTTCACTTGAGCCTCTTCACCTAGGAGTACCATCGGGAACTTCCACAACGATTTCTGAGCCTATGGTGGACTGGGCACAAACCATGCAACTATCTTGCTCCGAAACTAATACTATCTCCAACTGGACCGAAGCGAGATTCCATATGATACACTTCATCTAGTAGTTCCATCGGGTGCATCTACAGTTCCATCGGGTGTGTCCAAATTGAGTTCTGAGCATATGGTATGTTCCATGCAAACCGTGCACCTATCTTGCATCAAGATTAAAACTATCTCCAAACAGACAGAACCAAGATTCCACATGAGCCTCTTCACCAAGGAGTACCATCGCGTGCGTTCAAAATAGTTTCTTAGCCTGTGGTGCATTAGGCACAAACCGTGTACCTATCTTGCACCGAAACTAACACTATCTCGAAAGAGACCGAAGTGAGATTATGTATGACACACCTCATCTAAGAGTTCTATTGGGTGCTTCCAAATATATTTCTAAGCATATCGTAAGTTTGATGCAATTCGTGCACCTATCTTGCATCAAGATTAGCACGATCTCCAAACAAGGCAAATTGAGCTTCCACTTGAGCCCCTTTACCCAGGAGTATCATCGGGTGCATCCAAAATGGTTTCTTAGCCTATGATGCATTAGGCGCAAACTGTGTACCTATCTTGCACCAAAACTAACTCTATCTCCAAACAGACCAAAGCGAGATTCTATATGACACATGTCATCTAGGAGTTCTATTGGGGTGCGTCCAAATGGATTTCTTAGCATATGGTATGTTCCCTGCAAACCGTGCACCTATCTTGCATCAAGATTAGCACTATCTACAAACAGATCGAACCGACCTTCCACTTGAGCCTCTTCACCTAGGATTATCATCGGGTGCTTGCATAATGGTTTCTGAGCTTATGGTGCATTATGCGCAAACCTTGCACCAATCTTGCACCTAAACTAACACTGTCTCGAAACAGATTGAAGCGAGATTCCACATGAAACACATGATCTAGGAGTTCTATCGGGTGCGTCCAAATTGATCTCTGAGAATATGGTACGTTCCATGCAAATCGTGCACCTATCTTGCATCAAGATTAGCACTATCTCCAAATAGATCGAACCGACCTTCCACTTGAGCCTCTTCACCCAGGATTATCATCAGGTGCTTCCATAATGGTTTCTGAGCCAATGGTGCATTATGCGCAAACCATGTACCAATCTTGCACCTAAACTAACATTGTCTCCAAACAGATTGAAGTGAGATTCCATATGACACACATGATCTAGGAGTTCTATTGGGTGCGTCCAAATTGATTTCTGAGAATATGGTACGTTCCATGCAAACCGTACACCTATCTTTCATCAAGATTAGCACTATCTCCAAACAGATCGAACCGAGCTTTCACTTGAGCCTCTTCACCTAGGAGTACCATCGGGAACTTCCACAATGATTTGTGAGCCTATGGTGCACTGGGCACAAACCATGCAACTATCTTGCTCCGAAACTAATACTATCTCCAACCGGACCGAAGCGAGATTCCATATGATACACTTCATCTAGTAGTTCCGTCGGGTGCATCTACAGTTCCATCTGGTGTGTCCAAATTGATATCTGAGCATATGGTATGTTCCATGCAAACCGTGCACCTAACTTGCATTAAGATTAGAACTATCTCCAAACAGACAGAACAAGATTCCACATGACCCTCTTCACCAAGGAGTACCATCGCGTGCGTCCAAAATAGTTTCTTAGCCTATGGTGCATTAGGCACAAACCGTGTACCGATCTTGCACCGAAACTAACACTATCTCCAAAGAGACCGAAGTGAGATTATATATGACACACGTCATCTAAGAGTTCTATTGGGTGCTTCCAAATATATTTCTAAGCATATGGTACGTTTGATACAATTCGTGCACCTATCTTGCATCAAGATTAGCACTATCTCCAAACAAAGCAAATTGAGCTTCCACTTGAGCCCCTTTACCCAAGAGTATCATCGGGTGCACCCAAAATGGTTTCTTAGCCTATGATGCATTAGGCGCAAACTGTGTACCTATCTTGCACCAAAACTAACTCTGTCTCCAAACAGACCAAAGCGAGATTCTATATGACACATGTCATCTAGGAGTTCTATTGGGCTGCGTCCAAATGGATTTCTTAGCATATGGTATGTTCCATGCAAACCGTGCACCTATCTTGCATCAAGATTAGCACTATCTCCAAACAGATCGAACCGACCTTCCACTTGAGCCTCTTCACCTAGGATTATCATCGGGTGCGTGCATAATGGTTTCTGAGCCTATGGTGCATTATGCGCAAACCTTGCACCAATCTTGCACCTAAACTAACACTGTCTCCAAACAGATTGAAGCGAGATTCCATATGAAACATATGATCTAGGAGTTCTATCGATTGCGTCCAAATTGATTTCTGAGAATATGGTACGTTCCATGCAAATCGTGCACCTATCTTGCATCAAGATTAGCACTATCTTCAAACAGATCGAACCGACCTTCCACTTGAGCCTCTTCACCTAGGATTATCATCAGGTGCTTCCATAATGGTTTCTGAGCCTATGGTGCATTATCCGCAATCCATGCACCAATCTTGCACCTAAACTAACATTGTCTCCAAACAGATTGAAGTGAGATTCCATATGACACACATGATCTAGGAGTTCTATTGGGTGCGTCCAAATTGATTTCTGAGAATATGGTACGTTCCATGCAAACCGTACACCTATCTTTCATCAAGATTAGCACTATCTCCAAACAGACCGAACCGAGCTTTCACTTGAGCCTCTTCACCTAGGAGTACCATCGGGAACATCCACAATGATTTCTGAACCTATGGTGCACTGGGCACAAACCATGCAACTATCTTGCTCCGAAACTAATACTATCTCCAACCGGACCGAAGCGAGATTCCATATGATACACTTCATCTAGTAGTTCCATCAGGTGCATCTACAGTTCCATCTGGTGTGTCCAAATTGATATCTGAGCATATGGTATGTTCCATGCAAACCGTGCACCTATCTTGCATCAAGATTAGAACTATCTCCAAACAGACAGAACCAAGATTCCACATGACCCTCTTCACCAAGGAGTACCATCGCGTGCGTCCAAAATAGTTTCTTAGCCTATGGTGCATTTGGCACAAACCGTGTACCTATCTTGCACCGAAACTAACACTATCTCCAAAGAGACCGAAGTGAGATTATATATGACACACGTCATCTAAGAGTTCTATTGGGTGCTTCCAAATATATTTCTAAGCATATGGTACCTAAACTAACATTGTCTCCAAATAGATTGAAGCGAGATTCCATATGAAACACATGATCTAGGAGTTCTATCGGGTGCGTCCAAATTGATTTCTGAGAATATGGTACGTTCCATGCAAATCGTGCACCTATCTTGCATCAAGATTAGCACTATTTCCAAACAGATCGAACCGACCTTCCACTTGAGCCTCTTCACCTAGGATTATCATCATGTGGTTCCATAATGGTTTCTGAGCCTATGGTGCATTATGCGCAAACCATGCACCAATCTTACACCTAAACTAACACTGTCTCTAAACAGATTGAAGTGAGATTCCATATGACACACATGATCTAGGAGTTCTATTGGGTGCGTCCAAATTGATTTCTGAGAATATGGTATGTTCCATGCAAACCGTACACCTATCTTTCGTCAAGATTAGCACTATCTCCAAACAGACCGAACCGAGCTTTCACTTGAGCCTCTTCACCTAGGAGTACCATCAGGAACTTCCACAATGATTTCTGAGCCTATGGTGCACTGGGCACAAACCATGCAACTATCTTGCACCGAAACTAATACTATCTCCAACTGGACCGAAGCGAGATTCCATATGATACATTTCATCTAGTAGTTCCATCGGGTGCATCTACAATTCCATCGGGTTTGTCACAATTGATTTCTGAGCATATGGTATGTTCCATGCAAACCGTGCACCTATCTTGCATCAAGATTAGAACAATCTCCAAACAGACAGAACCAAGATTCCACTTAAGTCTATTCACCAAGAAGTACCATCTTGTGCGTCCAAAATAGTTTCTTAGCCTATAGTGCACTAGGCACAAACCGTGTACCTATCTTGCACCGAAACTAACACTATCTCCAAAGAGACCAAAGTGAAATTCTATATGACACACGTCATCTAGGAGTTCTATTGGGTGCTTCCACTTGTGCCCCTTTACCCAGGAGTATCATCGGGTGCATCCAAAATGGTTTCTTAGCCTATGATGCATTAGGCGCAAACTGTGTACCTATCTTGCATCAAAACTAACTCTATCTCCAAACAGACCAAAGCAAGATTCTATATGACGCATGTCATCTAGGAGTACTATTTGGGTGCGTCTAAATGGATTTCTTAGCATATGATATGTTCCATGCAAACCGTGCACCTATCTTGTATCAAGATTAGCACAATCTCCAAACAGATCGAACCAACCTTCCACTTGAGCCTCTTCACCTAGGATTATCATCGGGTGCTTCCATAATGGTTTCTGAGCCTATGGTGCATTATGCGCAAACCATGCACCAATCTTGCACCTAAACTAACACTGTCTCTAAACAGATTGAAGCGAGATTCCATATGACACACATGATCTAGGAGTTCTATCGGGTACGTCCAAATTGATTTATGAGAATATGGTACGTTCCATGCAAACCGTACACCTAACTTTCATCAAGATTAGCACTGTCTCCAATAGACTGAATCGAGCTTTCACTTGAGCCTCTTCACCTAGGAGTACCATCGGGAACTTCCACAACAATTTCTCAGACTATGGTGCACTGGGCACAAACCAGTGCAACTATCTTGCACCGAAACTAATACATCT
>NW_018396437.1:0-8872 GCF_000003195.3 Sorghum bicolor | reverse complement strand
CTAAAGTCTATTCACCAAGGAGTACCATATTGTGCGTCCAAAAATTATATCTTAGCTTATAGTGCACTAGGCACAAACCGTGTACTTATCTTGCACCGAAACTAACACTATCTCCAAAGAGACCAAAGTGAAATTCTATATGACACACGTCATCTAGGAGTTCTATTGGGTGCTTCCAAATATATTTCGAAGCAAATGGTACGTTCCATGCAATTCGTGCACCTATCTAGCATCAAGATTAGCACTATCTCCAAACAAAAGCAAACTGAGCTTCCACTTGAGCCCCTTTACCCAGGAGTATCATCGGGTGCATCCAAAATGGTTTCTTAGCCTATGATGCATTAGGCGCAAACTGTGTACCTATCTTGCATCAAAACTAACTCTGTCTCCAAACAGACTAAAGCAAGATTCTACATGACACATGTCATCTAGGAGTTCTATTTGGGTGTGTCTAAATGGATTTCTTAGCATATGATATGTTCCATGCAAACCGTGCACCTATCTTGTATCAAGATTAGCACTATCTCCAAACAGATCGAAGCAACCTTCCACTTGAGCCTCTTCACCAAGGATTATCATCGGGTGCTTCCATAATGGTTTCTGAGCCTATGGTGCATTATGCGCAAACCATGCACCAATCTTGTACCTAAACTAACACTGTCTCCAAACAGATAGAAGCGAGATTCCATATGACACACATGATCTAGGAGTTCTATCGGGTACGTCCAAATTGATTTATGAGAATATGGTATATTCCATGGAAACCGTACACCTAACTTTCATCAAGATTAGCACTATCTCCAACAAACCGAACCGAGCTTTCACTTGAGCCTCTTCACCTAGGAGTACCATCGTGAACTTCCACAACGATTTCTGAGCCTATGGTGCACTGGGCACAAACCAAGAAACTATCTTGCACCGAAACTAATAATATCTCCAACCGGACCGAAGCAAGATTCCATATGATACACTTCATCTAGTAGTTCCATCGGGTGCATCTACAGTTCCATCGGGTTTGTCCAAATTGATTTCTGAGCATATGGTATGTTCCATGCAAACCGTGCTCCTATCTTGCATGAAGATTATAACTATCTCCAAACAGACAGAACCAAGATTCCACTTAAGTCTATTCACCAAGGAGTACCATCTTGTGCGTCCAAAATAGTTTCTTAGCCTATAGTGCACTAGGCACAAACCGTGTACCTATCTTACACCGAAACTAACACTATCTCCAAAGAGACCAAAGTGAGATTATATATGACACACGTCATCTAAGAGTTCTATTGGGTGCTTCCAAATATATTTCTAAGCATATGGTACGTTTGATGCAATTCGTGCACCTATCTTGCATCAAGATTAGCACTATCTCCAAACAAAGCAAATTAAGCTTCCACTTGAGCCCCTTTACCCAGGAGTATCATCGGGTGCATCCAAAATGGTTTCTTAGCCTATGATGCATTATGCGCAAACTATGTACCTATCTTGCACCAAAACTAACTCTGTCTCCAAACTCACCGAAGCGAGATTCCATATGACACATGTCATCTAGGAGTTCTATTAGGGTGCGTCCAAATGGATTTCTTAGCATATGGTATGTTCCATGCAAACCGTGCACCTATCTTGCATCAATATTAGCACTATCTCCAAACAGATCGAACCGACCTTCCACTTGAGCCTCTTCATCTAGGATTATCATCGTGTGCTTCCATGATGGTTTCTGAGCCTATGGTACATTATGCGCAAACCATGCACCAATCTTGTACCTAAACTAACACTGTCTCCAAACAGATAGAAGCGAGATTCCATATGACACACATGATCTAGGAGTTCTATCGGGTACGTCCAAATTGATTTATGAGAATATGGTATATTCCATGCAAACCGTACACCTAACTTTTATCAAGATTAGCACTATCTCCAACAGACCGAACCGAGCTTTCAGTTGAGCCTCTTCACCTAGAAGTACCATCGGGAACTTCCACAACGATTTCTGAGCCTATGGTGCACTGGGCACAAACCATGCAACTATCTTGCACCGAAACTAATACTATCTCCAACCAGACCGAAGCGAGATTCCATATGATACACTTCATCTAGTAGTTCCATCGGGTGCATCTTCAGTTCCATCGGGTTTGTCCAAATTGATTTCTGAGCATATGGTATGTTCCATGTGAAAGAGCATCTAGGCCCCTAGTGATTTCGGTGATTAATGACTTTATTGATTACTATGACTAACGTGTGTTTTGCAGAGGCAAAGTCATAGGTAAGGTCATGGTATATAGGTACTCGATGGACAGAGACGTACATGCCTACTTAATAGTGGAAATCGTTTTCGGTTTTCAAAGGATGGATGGACATCGTCAAGACTAGAATAGGTCTAAGTGCCATATGGTGAAGAAGGGCACTTAGAGTAGTTTAGGACTTTGTTTTCCTTTGACCGTACTATTAAGAGGGGCTTTGATCTAGTAGCTTGACTTAGGCAAGGCTTTAGGTTTAGGTGTGGTGCACACTTGGTAAACCCAGCACTAGGCAGCTCAAACATAGTCCTTAGATCGAGAGGAACCAACTTCGTTTTGGAGCAATCGCGTTTCGACGAAGTTTGGGTGCCCAAAGGGGCACCGGACGCTGCACCGGATGTTCTGTGAGTGCGTCCGGTGAGGTCCTTAGCCGTTAGAACAGGCCAGTGCTTAGGGTTAGGCACCGGACGCTAGCACCGGACGCACCGGGTAGCGTCCGGTCCCTTACCCAGGGAGCTTGCAAAGTTCCCCTGAGCACCGGACGCTAGCACCGGACGCACCTGGTAGCGTCCGGTCCCATGCGCAGGGAGCATGTAAAGTCTTCCCGAGCACCGGACGGTGCACCGGACGCTGAGAGTTAGCGTCCGGTGACCTGTCAGAGTCAAGCGCAGGTAGCCGTTATGAAGCACCGGACGCTCGGTGCAGTGCGTCCGGTGCAACATAATGTGCGTCCGGTGACCCCGTTTTTAGTGGAAAACGGTTGGACGACCTTTGGACTTGGTCGATAGTATTTATACTCCTCCACCTCGTCCATGAGATCTCTCTTGCCCATTTTGAACATCAGAGAAACTTGTTGTGGAGCAAGAGAGTTCAAGAGCCTAGAGAGGATTGAGATTTGAGTGAATTCTTGAGAGAATCCTCCTCTAGTGAGTTCCAAGAGTCAAGTGTGCAACCACCACTCTCTAGTGCCTTGTTTGGGTCAAGTGAGAGTTCTTTGCTTGTTACTCTTGGTGATCGCCATCACCTAGACGGTTCGGTGGTGATTGGAGGCACGAAGATCACCCGGAGTTCTTGTGGGTGGCTCGTGTCAAGCTTGTGAGCGGTTTTGGGCGATTCACTGCGACGGAGTGTCGAAGAATCAGCCCGTAGAGAGCACTTGGTCCTTGCGCGGACCAAGGGGGAGCATGACCCTTGCGCGGGTGCTCCAACGAGGACTAGTGGAGAGTGGCGACCCTCCGATACCTCGGGAAAACATCGCCGAGCATTTTCTTCCACTACTCCTTTACTTTCTAGCATTTACTTTGTGCTTTTACATTCTTAGAATTGCCATGCTAGAATAGGATTGGAACTAGGTTGCAAAACTTTTATCCGGTAGCTCTCTAAGTCACACTAGGCACAAGGGGTTGAATTGGAGCTTATAGGTTGCTTAAATTTTTAGAGAAGCCCAATTCACCCCCCCCTCTTGGGCATCTTGATCCTTTCACCATGCAAACCGTGCACCTATCTTGCATCAAGATTAGAACTATCTCCAAACAGACAGAACCAAGATTCCACTTAAGTCTATTCACCAAGGAGTACCATCTTGTGCGTCCAAAATAGTTTCTTAGCCTATAGTGCACTAGGCACAAACCGTGTACCTATCTTGCACCGAAACTAACACTATCTCCAAAGAGACCGAAGTGAGATTCTATATGACACACGTCATCTAGGAGTTCTATTGGGTGCTTCCAAATATATTTCGAAGCAAATGGTACGTTCCATGCAATTCGTGCACCTCTCTTGCATCAAGATTAGCACTATCTCCAAACAAAAGCAAACTGAGCTTCCACTTGAGCCCCTTTACCCAGGAGTATCATCGGGTGCATCCAAAATGGTTTCTTAGCCTATGATGCATTAGGCGCAAACTGTGTACCTATCTTGCATCAAAACTAACTCTGTCTCCAACCAGACCAAAGCAAGATTCTATATGACACAGGTCATCTAGGAGTTCTATTTGGGTGCGTCTAAATGGATATCTTAGCATATGATATGTTCCATACAAACCGTGCACCTATCTTGTATCAAGATTAGCACTATCTCCAAACAGATTGAACCAACCTTCCACTTGAGCCTCTTCACCTAGGATTATCATCGGGTGCTTCCATAATGGTTTCTGAGCCTATGGTGCATTATGCGCAAACCATGCACCAATCTTGCACCTAAACTAACACTGTCCCCAAACAGATTGAAGCGAGATGCCATATGACACACATGATCTAGGAGTTCGATCGGGTGCATCCAAATTGATTTCTGAGAATATGGTACGTTCCATACAAACCGTACACCTATATTCCATCAAGATTAGCACTATCTCCAAACAGACCGAGCCGAGCTTTCACTTGAGCCTCTTCACCTAGGAGTAACATCGGGAACTTCCACAATGATTTCTGAGCCTATGGTGCACTGGGCACAAACCATGCAACTATCTTGCATCGAAACTAATACTATCTCCAACTGGACCGAAGCGAGATTCCATATGATACACTTCATCTAGTAGTTCCATCGGGTGCATCTACAGTTCCATCGGGTTTGTCCAAATTGATTTCTGAGCATATGGTATGTTCCATGCAAACCGTGCACCTATCTTGCATCAAGATTAGAACTATCTCCAAACAGACAGAACCAAGATTCCACTTAAGTCTATTCACCAAGGAGTACCATCTTGTGCGTCCAAAATAGTTTCTTAGCCTATAGTGCATTAGGCACAAACCGTGTACCTATCTTGCACCCTGAAACTAACACTATCTCCAAAGAGACCGAAGTGAGATTCTATATGACACACGTCATCTTGGAATTCTATTGGGTGCTTCCAAATATATTTCGAAGCAAATGGTACGTTCCATGCAATTCGTGCACCTATCTTGCATCAAGATTAGCACTATCTCCAAACAAAAGCAAACTGAGCTTCCACTTGAGCCCCTTTACCCAGGAGTATCATCGGGTGCATCCAAAATGGTTTCTTAGCCTACGATGCATTAGGCACAAACTGTGTACCTATCTTGCATCAAAACTAACTCTCTCTCCGAACAGACCAAAGCAAGATTCTATATGACACATGTCATCTAGGAGTTCTATTTGGGTGCGTCTAAATGGATTTCTAGCATATGATATGTTCCATGCAAACCGTGCACCTATCTTGTATCAAGATTAGCACTATCTCCAAACAGATCGAACCAACCTTCCACTTGAGCCTCTTCACCTAGGATTATCATCGGGTGGTTCCATAATGGTTTCTGAGCCTATGGTGCATTATGCGCAAACCATGCACCAATCTTGCACCTAAACTAACACTGTCTCCAAACAGATTGAAGCAAGATTCCATATGACACACATGATCTATGAGTTCTACCAGGTGCGTCCAAATTGATTTTTAAGAATATGGTACGTTCCATGCAAACCGTACACCTATCTTTCATCAAGATTAGCACTATCTCCAAACAGACTGAACCGAGCTTTCACTTGAGCCTCTTCACCTAGGAGTACCATCAGGAACTTCCACAACGATTTCAGAGCCTATGGTGCACTGGGCACAAACCATGCAACTATCTTGCACCGAAACTAATACTATCTCCAACTGGACCGAAGCGAGATTCCATATGATACACTTCATCTAGTAGTTCCATCGGGTGCATCTATAGTTCCAACGGGTTTGTCCAAATTGATTTCTGAGCATATGGTATGTTCCATGCAAACCGTGCACCTATCTTGCATCAAGATTAGAACTATCTCCAAACAGAAAGAACTAAGATTCCACTTGAGCCTCTTCACCAAGGAGTACCATCGTCTGCGTCCAAAATAGTTTCTTACCCTATGGTGCATTAGGCACAAATCGTGTACCTATCTTGCACCGAAACTAACACTATCTCCAAAGATATCGATGTGAGATTCTATATGACACACATCATCTAGGAGTTCCATTGGGTGCTTCCAAATATATTTCGAAGCAAATGGTACATTCCATGCAATTCGTGCACCTATCTTGCATCAAGATTAGCACTATCTCCAAACAAAAGCAAACTGAGCTTCCACTTGAGCCCCTTTACCCAGGAGTATCATCGGGTGCATCCAAAATGGTTTCTTAGCCTATGATGCATTAGGCGCAAATTGTGTACCTATCTTGTACCAAAACTAACTCTGTCTCCAAACAGACCGAAGCGAGATTCCATATGACACATGTCATCTAGGTGTTCTATTGGGGTGCGTCCAAATGGATTTCTCTGCATATGGTATGTTCCATGCCAACTGTGTACCTATCTTGCATCAATATTAGCACTATCTCCAAACAGATCGAACCGACCTTCCACTTGAGCCTCTTCGCCTAGGATTATCATCGAGCCTATGGTGCATTATGCGCAAACCATGCACCAATCTTGCACCTAAACTAATACTGTCTCCAAACAGATTGAAGCGAGATTCCATATGACACACATGATCTAGGAGTTCTACCGGGTGCGTCCAAATTGATTTCTAAAAGTATGGTACGTTCTATGCAAACCATACACCTATCTTTCATCAAGATTAGCACTATCTCCAAACAGACCGAACCGAGCTTTCACTTGAGCCTCTTCACCTAGGAGTACCATCGGGAACTTCCACAACAATTTCTGAGCCTATGGTGCACTAGGCACAAACCATGGAACTATCTTGCACCGAAACTAATACTATCTCCAACTGGACCGAAGTGAGATTCCATGATGCGAACCGCTAGGGTTTTTGCCCGATCTTTTGATGAGAGACGGGGATAACTCGATTGGTGGATGGAGATGATGTTCACGGCCCGACTACAGCCCTCAAGACTGCGCCTTAGCAACCGATACACCACGTCTAATAGTCGTCACGATCTTGTGGAGCGCGACAACCAGCCCCTAGGGCTCCCGTCCGGCAAGCAATCGAAGAACTAGCAAGAACGAGGAAACAAGCACTGAATTTGCAAGATGAATTGAAGGTTTCAAACTGAATCTGAATCAACAATGGGGTTCCGAAGACAAGGAGACGGGCGGCTGATCCTGCACGCGCGCCTACAAGCAAGTAGTGAAGGCTAAACTTGATCTAAACAAAACCCAACGACCATGGCGACTCTAGAGGGATATAAGTAGATGGATTGACGACCAAAGAGGTGTTGGGGTCGTCCTCCAACCCTAGGATGCGTCCCTAATGGATCCAACTTGATACATGGGCCATTAGCCCAAAATGAGGTGACGCAGCACCCAGACAGCAAGACCTATCGACGGTAATTGGATCATTGCCGCTGCTGCCGAATAGGTATTGATGTGGGACTTGATTCATATGAAAGTAGACTTGATAAGCTTTCCAACAAGTCCTGAAGCGCCTGAATCCGAATCCGTATGCAACTGTGGTAACGGTCACAACTTGGCGCTTTGCTGCTGTCCGAATCCAGCGAGCGTGAGTCCTTCTCCCTTTCGGTCTTCTCCTTGGTTCCTAATCAAAACAAGAGTGCACGCGTTTCCAATGTCTAAACAAGATGGACACGAGCTTATCAAGGAACTCACTTGATTATTAAGTTGACGAACACGAGCACGAGTAAGAGGACCAGATATAGGTTGTGTCGGAAAGGATGTATCGCTGGTGTTGATGTCCTCATCATTCCATATGATACACTTCATCTAGTAGTTCCATCGGGTGCATCTCCAGTTCCATCGGGGTTGTCCAAATTGATTTCTGAGCATATGGTATGTTCCATGCAAACCGTGCACCTATGTTGCATCAAGATTAGAACTATCTCCAAGCAGACAGAACCAAGATTCCACTTGAGCCTCTTCACCAAGGAGTACCATCGTGTGCGTCCAAAATAGTTTCTTAGCTTATAGTGCATTAGGCACAAACCGTGTACCTATCTTGCAACGAAACAAACACTATCTCCAAAGAGACCGAAGTGAGATTCTATATGACACACGTCATCTAGGTGTTCTATTGGGTGCTTCCAAATATATTTCGAAGCATATGCTACGTTCCATGCAATTCGTGCACCTATCTTGCATCAAGATTAGCACTATCTCCAAACAAAAGCAAACTGAGCTTCCACTTGAGCCCCTTTACCTAGGAGTATCATCGGGTGCATCCAAAATGGTTTCTTAGCCTATGATGCATTAGGCGCAAACTGTGTACCTATCTTGCACCAAAACTAACTATGTCTCCAAACAGACCGAAGCAAGATTCCATATGACACGTGTCATCTAGGAGTTCTATCGGGGTGCGTCCAAATGGATTTCTTAGCATATGGTTTGTTCCATGCAAACCGTGCACCTATCTTGCATCAATATTAGCACTATGTCCAAACAGATCGAACCGACCTTCCACTGGAGCCTCTTCACCTAGGATTATCATCGGGTGCTTGCATAATGGTTTCTGAGCCTATGGTGCATTATGTGCAAACCATGCACCAATCTTGCACCTATACTAACACTGTCTCCAAATAGATTGAAGCAAGATTCCATATGACACACATGATCTAGGAGTTCTATCGGGTGCGTCCTGTGTGTCATATGGAATCTAGCTTCAAATTGTTATTGGCGCAACTCGGTGATCATTGAAGAAACCCTGCACTGCCGTCTCACCTCTACTTTCCCTAACTATTT
>NW_018396436.1:166091-175291 GCF_000003195.3 Sorghum bicolor | reverse complement strand
AGGCTTTGGGACGGAACAAACGATTGGTCCATATCATGCACCAAAACTAACACTATCTCCAAAGATGCCGAAGTGAGATTCTATATGACACACGTCATCTAGGAGTTCTATTGGGTGCTTCCAAATATATTTCTAAGCATATGGTACGTTCGATGCAATTCGTGCACCTATCTTGCATCAAGATTAGCACTATCTCCAAACAAAGCAAACTGAGCTTCCACCTGAGCCCCTTTACCTAGGAGTATCATCGTGTGCATCCAAAATGGTTTCTTAGCCTATCATGCATTAGGCGCAAACTGTATACCTATCTTGCACCAAAACTAACTCTGTCTCCAAACACACCGAAGCGAGATTCCATATAACACATGTCATCTAGGAGTTCTATTGGGGCGCTTCCAAATGGATTTCTTAGCATATGGTATGTTCCATGCAAACCGTGCACCTCTCTTGCATCAAGATTAGCACTATCTCCAAACAGATCGAACCGACCTTCCACTTGAGCCTCTTCACCTAGGATTATCATCGGGTGCTTCGATAATGGTTTCTGAGCCTATGGTGCATTATGCGCAAACCATGCACCAATCTTGCACCTAAACTAACATTGTCTACAAACATAACGAAGCGAGATTCCATATGACACACATGATCTAGGAGTTCTATCGGGTGCGTCCAAATTGATTTCCGAGAATATAGTACGTTCCATGCAAACCGTACACCTATCTTTCATGAAGATTAGCACTATCTCCAAACAGACCGAACCGAGCTTCCACTTGAGCCTCTTCACCTAGGAGTACCATCGGGAACTTCCACAATGATTTCCGAGCCTATGGTGCACTGGGCACAAACCATGCAACTATCTTGCACCGAAACTAATACTATCTCCAAATGGACCGAAGCTAGATTCCATATGATACACTTCATCTAGTAGTTCCATCGGGTGCATCTACAGTTCCATCGGGTGTATCCAAATTGATTTCTGAGCATATGGTATGTTCCATGCAAACCGTGCACCTATCTTGCATCAAGATTAGAACTATCTCCAAACAGACAGAACCAAGATTACACATGAGCCTCTTCCCCAAGGAGTACCATGGCGTGCGTCCAAAATAGTTTCTTAGCCTATGGTGCATTAGGCACAAACCGTGTACCTATCTTGCACCAAAACAAACACTATCTCCAAAGAGACCGAATTGAGATTCTATATGACAAACATCATCTAGGAGTTCTATTTGGTGCTTCCAAATATATTTCTAAGCATATCGTACGTTCGATGCAATTTGTGCTCCTATCTTGCATCAAGATTAGCACTATCTCCAAACAAAGCAAACTGAGCTTCCACTTGAGCCCCTTTACCTAGGAGTATCATCGGGTGCATCCAAAATGGTTTCTTAGCCTATGATGCTTTAGGCGCAAACTATGTACCTATCTTGCACCAAAACTTACTCTGTCTCCAAACAGACCAAAGCGAGATTCCAAATGACACATGTCATCTAGGAGTTCTATTGGGGTGCGTCCAAATGGTTTTCTTAGCATATGGTATGTTCCATGCAAACCGTGCACGTATCTTGCATCAAGATTAGCACTATCTCCAAACAAATCGATCGACCTTCCACTTGAGCCTCTTCACCTAGGATTATCATCGGGTGCTTCAATAATGGTTTCTGAGCCAATGGTGCATTATACGCAAACCATGCACCAATCTTGCACCTAAACTAACAGTCTCCAAACATAACGAAGCGAGATTCCATATGACACACATGATCTAGGAGTTCTATCGGGTGTGTCCAAATTGATTTATGAGAATATAGTACGTTCCATGCAAACCGTACACCTATCTTTCATCGAGATTAGCACTATCTCCAAACAGACCGAACCGAGCTTTCACTTGAGCCTCTTCAACTAGGAGTACCATCGGGAACTTCCACAACGATTTCTGAGCCTATGGTGCACTGGGCACAAACCATGCAACTATCTTGCACCGAAACTAATACTATCTCCAACTAGACCGAAGCGAGATTCCATATGATACACTTCATCTAGTAGTTCCATCGGGTGCATCTACAGTTCCATCGGGTGTGTCCAAATTGATTTCTGAGCATATGGTATGTTCCATGCAAACCGTGCACCTATCTTGCATCAAGATTAGAACTATCTCCAAACAGACAGAACCAAGATTCCACATGAGCCTCTTCACCAAGTAGTACCATCGCGTGCGTCCAAAATAGTTTCTTAGCCTATGGTGCATTAGGCACAAACCGTGTACCTATCTTGCACCGAAACAAACACTATCTCCAAAGAGACCGAAGTGAGATTCTATATGACACACATCATCTAGGAGTTCTATTTGGTGCTTCCAAATATATTTCTAAGCATATCGTACGTTCGATGCAATTCGTGCACCTATCTTGCATCAAGATTAGCACTATCTCCAAACAAAGCAAACTGAGCTTCCACTTGAGCCCCTTTACCCAGGAGCATCATCGGGTGCATCCAAAATGGTTTCTTAGCCTATGATGCATTAGGCGCAAACTATGTACCTATCTTGCACCAAAACTTACTCTGTCTCCAAACAGACCAAAGCGAGATTCCATATGACACATGTCATCTAGGAGTTCTACTGGGGTGCGTCCAAATGGATTTCTTAGCATATGGTATGTTCCATGCAAACCGTGCACCTATCTTGCATCAAGATTACCACTATCTCCAAACAGATCGAACCCACCTTCCACTTGAGCCTCTTCACCTAGGATTATCATCGGGTGCTTCGATAATGGTTTCTGAGCCTATGGTGCATTATGCGCAAACCATGCACCAAACTTGCACCTAAACTAACACTGTCTCCAAACATATTGAAGCAAGATTCCATATGACACACATGATCTAGGAGTTCTATCGGGTGCGTCTAAATTGATTTCTGAGAATATGGTATGTTTCATGCAAACCGTACACCTATCTTTCATCAAGATTAGCACTATCTCCAAACAGACCGAACCGAGCTTCCACTTGAGCCTCTTCACCTAGGAGTACCATCGGGAACTTCCACAACGATTTCTGAGCCTATGGTGCACTGGGCACAAACCATGCAACTATCTTGCACCGAAACTAATACTATCTCCAACTGGACCGAAGTGAGATTCCATATGATACACTTCATCTAGTAGTTCCATCGGGTGCATCTACATTTCGATCGGGTGTGTCCAAATTGATTTCTGAGCATATGATAAGTTCCATGCAAACCGTGCACCTAGGAGTACCAACGTGTGTGTCCAAAATAGTTTCTTAGCCTATGGTACATTAAGCACAAAACGTGTACCTATCATGCACCAAAACTAACACTATCTCCAAAGAGACCGATGTCAGATTCTATATGACACACGTCATCTAGGAGTTCTATTGGGTGCTTCCAAATATATTTCTAAGCATATGGTACGTTCGATGCAATTCGTGCACCTATCTTGCATCAAGATTAGCACAATCTCCAAACAAAGCAAACTGAGCTTCCACCTGAGCCCCTTTACCCAGGACTATCATCGGGTGCATCGAAAATGGTTTCTTAGCCTATGATGCATTAGGCGCAAACTGTGTACCTATCTTGCACCAAAACTAACTCTATCTCCAAACAGACCAAAGTGAGATTCCGTATGACACATGTCATCTAGGAGTTCTATTGGGGTGCGTCCAAATGGATTTCTTAGCATATGGTATGTTCCATGCAAACCGTGCACCTATCTTGCATCAAGATTAGCACTATCTCCAAACAGATCGAACCGACCTTCCACTTGAGCCTCTTCACCTAGGATTATCATCGGGTGCTTCGATAATGGTTTCTGAGCCTATGGTGCATTATGGGCAAACCATGCACCAATCTTGCACCTAAACTAACACTGTCTACAAACATAATGAAGCGAGATTCCATATGACACACATGATCTAGGAGTTCTATCGGGTGCGTCCAAATTGATTTCCGAGAATATAGTACGTTCCATGCAAACCGTACACCTATCTTTCATCAAGATTAGCACTATCTCCAAACAGACCGAACCGAGCTTCCACTTGTGCCTCTTCACGTAGGAGTACCATCAGGAACTTTCATAACGATTTCTGAGCCTATGGTGCACTGGGCACAAACCATGCAACTATCTTGCACCAAAACTAATACTATCTCCAACTGGACCGAAGCGAGATTCCATATGATACACTTCATGTAGTAGTTCCATCGGGTGCATCTACAGTTCCATCGGGTGTGTCCAAATTGATTTCCGAGCATATGGTATGTTCCATGCAAACCGTGCACCTATCTTGCATCAAGATTAGAACTATCTCCAAGCAGATAGAACCAAGATTCCACATGAGCCTCTTCACCAAGGAGTACCATCGCGTGCGTCCAAAATAGTTTCTTAGCCTATGGTGCATTAGGCACAAATCATGTACCTATCTTGCACCGAAACTAACACTATCTCCAAAGATACTGAAGTGAGATTCTATATGACACACGTCATCTAGGAGTTCTATTGGGTGTTTCGAAATATATTTTGAAGCATATCGTACGTTCGATGCAATTTGTGCACCTATCTTGCATCAAGGTTAGCACTATCTCCAAACAAAGCAAACTGAGCTTCCACTTGAGCCCCTTTACCCAGGAGTATCATCGTGTGCATCCAAAATGGTTTCTTAGCCTATGGAGCATTAGGCTACCTATCTTGCACCAAAACTAACTCTGTCTCCAAACACACCGAAGCGAGATTCCATATGACACATGTCATCTAGGAGTTCTATTGGGGTGCGTCCAAATGGATTTCTTAGCATATGGTATGTTCCATGCAAACCGTGCACCTATCTTACATCAAGATTAGCACTATCTCCAAACAAATCGAACCGACCTTCCACTTGAGCCTTTTCACCTAGGATTATCATCGGGTGCTTCCATAATGGTTTCTGAGCCTATGGTGCATTATGCGCAAACCATGCACCAATCTTGCACCTAAACTAACACTGTCTCCAAATAGATTGAAACGAGATTCCATATGACACACATGATCTAGGAGTTCTATCGGGTGCGTCCAAATTGATTTCTAAGAATATGGTACGTTCTGTGCAAACCGTACACCTGTCTTGTATCAAGATTAGCACTATCTCCAAACAGACCGAACCGAGATTTCACTTGTGCCTCTTCACCTAGGAGTACCATCGGGAACTTCCACAACGATTTCTGAGCCTATGGTGCACTGGGCACAAACCATGCAACTATCTTGCACCGAAACTAATACTATCTCCAACTGGACCAAAGCGAGATTCCATATGATACACTTCATCTAGTAGTTACATCGAGTGTATCTACACTTCCATCGGGTTTGTCCAAATTGATTTCTGAGCATATGGTATGTTCCATGCAAACCATGCACCTATCTTGCATCAAGATTAGAACTATCTCCAAACAGTTAGAACCAAGATTCCACATGAGCCTCTTCACCAATGAGTACCATCGCGTGCGTCCAAAATAGTTTCTTAGCCTATGGTGCATTAGGCACAAAACGTGTACCTATCTTGCACCGAAACTAACACTATCTCCAAAGAGACCGAAGCGAGATTCTATATGACACACGTCATCTAGGAGTTCTATTGGGTGCTTCCAAATATATTTCTAAGCATATCGTACGTTCGATGCAATTTGTGCACCTATCTTGCATCAAGATTAGCACTATCTCCAAACAAAGCAAACTGAGCTTCCACTTGAGCCCCTTTACCCAGGAGCATCATCGGGTGCATCCAAAATGGTTTCTTAGCCTATGATGCATTAGGCGCAAACTATGTACCTATCTTGCACCAAAACTTACTCTGTCTCCAAACAGACCAAAGCGAGATTCCATATGACACATGTCATCTAGGAGTTCTATTGGGGTGCGTCCAAATGGATTTCTTAGCATATGGTATGTTCCATGCAAACCGTGCACCTATCTTGCATCAAGATTAGCACTATCTCCAAACAAATCGATCGACCTTCCACTTGAGCCTCTTCACCTAGGATTATCATCGGGTGCTTCGATAATGGTTTCTGAGCCTATGGTGCATTATACGCAAACCATGCACCAATCTTGCACCTAAACTAACAGTCTCCAAACATAACGAAGCGAGATTCCATATGACACACATGATCTAGGAGTTCTATCGGGTGTGTCCAAATTGATTTATGAGAATATAGTACGTTCCATGCAAACCGTACACCTATCTTTCATCAAGATTAGCACTATCTCCAAACAGACCGAACCAAGCTTTCACTTGAGCCTCTTCAACTAGAAGTACCATCGAGAACTTCCACAACGATTTCTGAGCCTATGGTGCACTGGGCACAAACCATGCAACTATCTTGCACCGAAACTAATACTATCTCTAACTAGACCGAAGCGAGATTCCATATGATACACTTCATCTAGTAGTTCCATCAGGTGCATCTACAGTTCCATCGGGTGTGTCTAAATTGATTTCTGAGCATATGGTATGTTCTATGCAAACCGTGCACCTATCTTGCATCATGATTAGAACTATCTCCAAACAGACAGAACCAAGATTCCACATGAGCCTCTTCACCAAGGAGTACCATCGTGGCGTCCAAAATAGTTTCTTAGCCTATGGTGCATTAGGCACAAACCGTGTACCTATTTTGCACCGAAACTAACACTATCTCCAAAGAGACCGAAGTGAGATTCTATATGACACACATCATTTAGGAGTTCTATTTGGTGCTTCCAAATATATTTCTAAGCATATGGTACGTTCGATGCAATTTGTGCACCTATCTTGCATCAAGATTAGCACTATCTCCAAACAAAGCAAACTGATCTTCCACTTGAGCCCCTTTACCCAGGAGTATCATCGGGTGCATCCAAAATGGTTTCTTAGCCTATGATGCATTAGGCACAAAATGTGTACCTATCTTGCACCGAAACTAACACTATCTCCAAAGAGACCGAAGCGAGATTCTATATGACACACGTCATCTAGGAGTTCTATTGGGTGCTTCCAAATATATTTTGAAGCATATGGTACGTTCGATGCAATTCGTGCACCTATCTTGCATCAAGATTAGCACTATCTCCAAACAAAGCAAATTGAGCTTCCACTTGAGCCTCTTTACCTAGGAGTATCATCGTGTGCATCCAAAATGGTTTCTTAGCCTATGATGCATTAGGTGCAAACTGTGTACCTATCTTGCACCAAAACTAACTCTGTCTCCAAACAGACCAAAGCGAGATTCCATATGACACATGTCATCTAGGAGTTCTATTGGTGTGCGTCCAAATGGATTTCTTAGCATATGGTATGTTCCATGCAAACCGTGCACCTATCTTGCATCAAGATTAGCACTATCTCCAAACAGATCGAACCGACCTTCCACTTGAGCCTCTTCACCTAGGATTATCATCGGGTGCTTCGATAATGGTTTCTGAGCCTATGGTGCGTTATGCGCAAACCATGCACCAATCTTGCACCTAAACTAACACTGTCTCCAAACATAATGAAGCGAGATTCCATATGACACACATGATCTAGGAGTTCTATCGGGTGCGTCCAAATTGATTTATGAGAATATAGTACGTTCCATGCAAACCGTACACCTATCTTTCATCAAGATTAGCACTATCTCCAAACAGACCGAACCGAGCTTCCACTTGAGCCTCTTCACCTAGGAGTGTTGGGTATTCTTAACATTATTACCAAAAGTAGACTAAGTTCTCTAAATCTAGTAACGGTGCCAAAAATGCCAAACCTATCCCTCACACCACTTAAGCCAAGTTGTCATCCCCAGCATGATATAAGAGACGCGGTATTGAAATATGCAATTGCTCTTCTAAATAAATAATGAATGGGATCTGCATGCGCACAAATTAATACTGATGCAGCATTTTAACCGGGAAGTATTCCAGGTATCGTTATTTATATTTTTACCACTGGGAAGGGATTAGAAATCATCACTATTGATTACAGAATAGAATATGAGATTGAGCATCTATCATTGCATGTATAATTGAGAACATTATATCTAACTCTTCATACAGGGATAAGTGTCACATAAAAGATATATGAAATAATAATAGTGACAAGGATAACTAATCTGATCTAGCCACATAATAAATATGATAAGCACCTCAATTAGATACTCTAGAAAGTCATTAGCATGGTATTAGAACGAACTACAAGAATATTCCCTAAGTTATTCTTAACTATATAGTCTAGCATTATCATAGTTAGTGCAAGCATACTTAGCAATCATTGCGAGACAAGACTACGCCCATGCATAGTGATATTAGCAAGGAATATGAGAAACATAGCAATCACTCCCCTGTAATAATGTTGCTCTGCCAGCCCAATACACGAGAGGGGGACTATATAAGAATCAATGAAGCTGTCACTATCACGAACCACCCCACGATCTGGCATATTGGGTACAATCGCAGATAAATACGGTATAAGCACCACGCCTACACAATATCTATCATTTACCCATGGATCCGATGGATAAACGCTATACGATCCTAAGCATGTATATAGATCGAATCTAACTAAGCCAAGTACATAACTATGATAAACTAAGAACAATATAATCTTGAATATAAGCAAGTAGAGCAAAGTCATAAGCAATATATTGAAGTAGAACAAAGTCATATTCATAATATTGAAGAACAAAGATAATTAGAAAGCAATTAGAAGCACAATTAGAGAATTACCAAGAATCCTCTTGACAGATCCGGAAACCAATCGAAGATTGACTCCTTCTAGTTCTAATCCTATGTAGCTATGCTAATCTAGATATCTAATTGATGTGGTGGCTCTAATCTTGATCAGAGGCTTCTTCTCCCTTGATGGAACAATGAATTAGAGTTGAGAGGCTCTCTCCTCCAGGGGCCAGGGGGTCTGGTTTTATAGTCCCTCCAAGTGAATATGGGCCCTTGGATCAAACCGACATAGATTGTATGGTTTAGATTCATCCTTTAGGTCGGTGGAGATCTCCCACAAAGCAGAGTCCTGATTGGACTCCTGGAGGGGGCAGGCGCCCAGTAGGATAGGGCGGGCGCCCTGTCTGTGGCCCCGTTTCGCCTCCGCTTCGGTCTCGTGGCTTCTGGAGTCTTCTAGATGTAAGATAATTGCACAGCACGTTATATCTTTACGTATCCCGACATGTGGCCTTTCTTCCATATTTCCTG
>NW_018396436.1:161290-163620 GCF_000003195.3 Sorghum bicolor | reverse complement strand
TTGATAGAGCTAGTTGTCCGGTCAGTCCCGAATAAGAGCCGATAGGTGACTGCGGCCATTATGTTGACGCCCGATTCGGTGTCGCAAATTGTCTTGTAGAAGTTGTATCCATTTATGGAGCAGTAAATGCTTGGCATTCCTGGGTCGTCCTTCTTGGTCAAAAACGGTGACTTAAGTTGGTGATCTTGGCCTCCATGAACTACAGTGACCATCTTAGCTGACTCGGTCCACACTTGCTTGTTCCTGTTTCTCCTGTTGGTCCTCTTCCTTGATTTACGTCTGGATTGATCTTGAATTTGTGTAGTCTTGTTCTTGAAGAAAAATGTCTCCTTCTTCCCTTTGACGTAGAAACTGATCTTGGCAGCACTGGCGTAGATGATAGCTCCCGTGGTGTTCAAGAATGGCCTTCCTAGGATGATAGGTGCTCTCTCATCATTTCCGGTCTCTACCACTACGAAGTCTGCTGGGGCATATAAGGTACCAACTCGGACACAAAGGTTCCTCACTATTCCTTTTGGAAAAGTTATCGTCTGATCTGCAAACTGCAAACACATGGTTGTTTCTAATAAAGGATATGTAAAGAATTTTTCATAGAGTACCCTGGGTATAATGTTGACACTGGAGCCAAAGTCGCAGAGTGCTTCCGGAACGTCCACCATGCCGATGGAGATCGGGATGACGGGGCGTCCTGGATCGCCTCTCTTGACCGGCAGATGGTCAGTAGAAGATTCAGTGACGGGGTTACTCCAATTACCTGCATCAAACATGTCTACAAGATTTGCAGATTCTAATCCTTCCGGTTGTGATGGTATACCGGGGTTAGTAGTAGGAACAGCAGCAGCTATTCGATTTAACTGAGATTCAATCATTTTATTAAAGCTAATTTGATTCTTGATGGCAGTAGAAAAATTATCCATTCTATTATTTATATTTTCTAGCATTTTATCATTAGATGCCAATTTCTTAGATAGATTATCCATTAGCTTCCCTTGATTAGACACTAACTCTATCAAAGGTGGAAATTACTATTCTTGTTGTAAGAATTGTTACCTTGATAATTACCTGAGTAGTTAGGCCTCTGCTGATTCCAACCTTGATTTTGTTGAGGACGGTTGTAGTTGTTGTTGTTGTTGATGATGTAGTTCACATCCTCAAGTATCTCAGGGCAATGGTTGCCTGAGTGTCCAGTGTCTCCACACTCCTCACAAGTCATGTGAGAGTCGTAGATGTGCATAACTTCTTTCTTGTCTCCAGCTCTATCGTCGAGCTTCTTCATGAGCAGGTCTAGCTTTGCAGACAGCATGTCTACCTCCTTCAGCTGATGCATACCTCCACCTCTCTTGCGTGTCTGGGTCCTCTCTTCATTCCAGCTTTGATTGGACGCCATCTTCTCCACAAGAGCTGTGGCTTGTGGTATAGTAAGTGATAAGAATGCTCCTCCAGCTGCAGCATCCATGGTCTCTCGGGCACTATTGCCGAGCCCATGATAGAATGTCTGCATCAATAGCCAACTCTCCATTCCATGATGGGGACATTCTAGGATGTAGTCTTGAAAGCTCTCCCATGCTTCTGGAACGGATTCATCATTTTGTTGCTGAAAACTTGTAATCTTCCCACGGAGAGCATTGGTCTTGCCCATGGGAAAGAACTTTGCCAGGAAGTTTGTTGAGCAGAGTGCCCACGTAGTATTCTTCTCCTTTGTAGCGTAGAACCACTGCTTCGCTCTTCCTAACAGTGAGAATGGGAAGAGGCGAAGTAGTATAGCGTCTTTGGAAACTCCTGCTATGGTGAATGTGTTGCAAATCTCCAGGAAGTGTTGTAAATGAGCACTAGCATCTTCGTGTGCCTTCCCACAGAACTGGTTGGATTGCACCATTTTGATAAGTCCAGGCTTGAGCTCAAAGTTGCCATCGATCTCTGCAGCAGGTCCAGTGCGGATGTTGTCCGTAGTGGGAGCTGAGAACTCGCGGATTGATTTGTTCGCCATGGCTTCGAACTCTAAAGACAAGTTCCGGTGATCTTCTTGATTGGATGAAGCTTCTTCGTGAAGTGTTGATGATTTCTTTAGCTTGGCTCTCGTCTTCTTGAATAATGCTTTGGGATTGTCAACAAAATTCCCTGGAAGATGTCTTCTATTCATACATTCCCCTGCGTAAGATAAAATAGAAAATATCGGGGTAAAACTGTATGAGAGAATAGATAAGCTCAATCACATTAGTGATGCGAATGATAACTCAAAATCTTTTATTCCATTCCTGATTAGTAATCAACCTTCCCCGGCAACGGCGCCAAAAATGCTTGTTGGGTATTCTTAACATTATACCAAAAGA
>NW_018396436.1:157325-159259 GCF_000003195.3 Sorghum bicolor | reverse complement strand
ATCCGATATGGATCACGGCACCCATGTCCAGCGCGGCCACCGCGCGCGCAGCGCCGTGTGCGCGCGTGCAGGCACGCAGCGTGCTTGCTTGCTTGCGTCGCCAGGCGACGTGGAAGCCGGGCGTCTTCTCCATTCGCGTTATAAGCCGCTCCACCGGCCGACGCGTTCCTTTTTCTCCTTTCCACTCAACGTCGACGAACTTGCTCCGCTCCCCAAATTCGCCTCACCCGTTTCCTTTCCAAGCCATTTGGGCATACCAGCAGCTCCGCCTTGAGCCCCGCCACCGATTGCGCCCCCTAACGCAAGCTCTAAGCCCCCATAAGCCGCAACCGAGCCATCGTCTCCAACTCCGACCAAAGCGCCGCCGCAAGCACACCACCGTGGCCAGCATCACTCCGACCCTCTCCGCTGCTGCTTTTTGCTCGGTTGAAGTCGTGGTGAGCTCCTGATGCTTTTGCGCTACTCAATTCACGCTCTACTCGCTCGTGGTGGCCGGCGTTTGCTCGGCCGAGGCGGCAGTCCGCCATGGACGTGAGCAGGAGGGTTAGGAGGGAGTAGAGGTTGTCCCGTGTGTCCCAGGGGTTGCGCGAGAGGCCGGAGGTGCTAGCCCACCCCACCGCGGAGGCCGGGAGCTCACCGGCGCGGAGCCTGAGCTCACCGGAGCGGTGGCGGGAGGAAGAAGAAGCCTCTGACGGGCGGGACCCGCCCGTCAGTGGCCATGTGTGGAGGGCAGCGCCCGCGCGCGACGCGGGAGAGCTCCCGGGCCGACTTGGGCCGTGACCAAGCGGGCCGCCTGCGCAGCACAGTGTTGCTTTTTCTTTTTCCTTTTTGATTACAAATGCTTGATATTTGAAATTGTGTAGAAAATTGTGTGCTAATCCAAAAATGATGAAAAATTGTGTATAGGTTCTATGAAATAAGTAGAGCACAGGAAAAATAGTAGATTTTATTTTCTGATAGTTTGCATATATTTAAAAATTGCCTCTTTTATTTAATGAATAAAACTTCTAGGAATTTTAATAATTTATGGATATATCCAAAAATCACCAAAATTTGTGGGGAGTCTCTGAATATTATGCCCTGGCTTCACACAAAATTTGGTGGCATTTGGATAATGTTTGAATAAAATAGTAATAAACCCTTATTTAGTATTTAAATAATAATTCTAGAATAATTAAATAATAATTAGTAATTGCTCAAAATTAGGATTTGAGTGATTTTGGGATTATGTGATGACCTGAGGTCATTAACCCTAATGACCTTTGGCATTTAATTATTGTTTGGCCATAATGCTTAATTACTGTCATTAGTAATTAATTAAGAATTAATTAAGGTAAATAGGATTAATAATTAATTAATTTAAGATAATTATGAATTAAGAGAAGTCTCAATTTACAGATGCAACCTCTTGGGTAAAGACACTAAGATGTTAAACAATTTTGATTATTGTTTATTCTGTGTTGCACCGAGGAGGCCAGTTATACTCAACTTGGTCCTTTTTGCATAATTGTCATACGCATATCATGAGCATTCATCATTTTGCGTATAGTGCACGTGACCAAAGGAGCGCCCATTGAACCGAACCCCGAGGTCGGTGCTCCGTTCGAGGAAGTAGGACCCGAGACTTGGGAAGTCTCCGAGGGACCCTCTCTGCCCTGCAACCAAGGCAAGCCCCGGATGCATTAACCCCTCCTTGAATATTTTAAATCTTTTATCACTTATGAATTGAAAATGCTGCATTAGGTAGTCGAGAATTGGGTTAACCTACTTGCTGCATTCACTACCTTGATATTTGTTATCTTGTCCTTGGCACCTGTTTTATTTTAAAAACTGCGTAGGGATGCTTAGCCCTGCTACTAGATAGGTTTTCAAACAAGAAAGTTTGAAGGGTTGTTGTGGAATACTCTTATGCTCAATGATGTTCAACTTGAGAC
>NW_018396436.1:151756-153138 GCF_000003195.3 Sorghum bicolor | reverse complement strand
TCTCCAAACATAGCAAACTGAGCTTCCACTTGAGCCCCTTTACCTAGGAGTATCATAGGGTGCATCCAAAATGGTTTCTTAGCCTACGATGCAGTAGGCGCAAACTGTGTACCTATCTTGCACCAAAACTAACTCTATCTCCAAATAGACCAAAGCGAAATTCCATATGACACATGTCATCTGGAGTTCTATGGCGATGCATCCAAATAGATTTCTTAGCATATGGTATGTTCCACGAAAACTGTGCACATATCTTGCATCAAGATTAGCACTATCTCCAAACAGATCGAACCGACCTTCCACTTGAGCCTCTTCACCTAGGAGTACTATCGGGTGCTTCCATAATGGTTTCCGAGCCTATGGTGCATTATGCGCAAACCATGCACCAATCTTGCACCTAAACTGTCTCCAAACAGATTGAAGCGAGATTCCATATGACACACCTGATCTAGGAGTTCTATCGGGTGCGTTTAAATTGATTTCTTAGAATATGGTACGTTCCATGCAAAACGTACACCTATCTTTCATCAAGATTAGCACTATCTCCAAACAGACCAAACCGAGCTTTCAGTTGAGCCTCTTCACCTAGGAGTACCATCAGGAACTTCCACAACGATTTCTGAGCCTATGGTGCACTGGGCACAAACCATATTTTGCACTGAAACTAATACTATCTCCAACTGGACCGAAGTGAGATTCCATATGATACACTTCATATAGTAGTTCCATCGGGTGCATCTATAGTTCCATCGGGTTTGTCGAAATTGATTTCTGAGCACATGGTATGTTCCATGCAAACCGTGCACCTATCTTGCATCAAGATTAGCACTATCTCCAAACAAAAGCAAACTGAGCTTCCACTTTAGCCCATTTACCTAGGAGTATCATCTGGTGCATCCAAAATTGTTTCTTCGCCTATGATGCATTAGGCGTAAACTGTGTACCTATCTTGCACCAAAACCCACTGTCTCTAAACAGACCAAAGCGAGATTCCATATGACACATGTCATCTCGGGGTTCTATTGGGGTGCGTCCAAATGGATTTCTTAGCATATGGTATGTTCCATGCAAACCATGCACCTATCTTGCATCAAGATTAGCACTATCTCCAAACATAGCAAACTGAGCTTCCACTTGAGCCCCTTTACCTAGGAGTATCATAGGGTGCATCCAAAATGGTTTCTTAGCCTACGATGCAGTAGGCGCAAACTGTGTACCTATCTTGCACCAAAACTAACTCTATCTCCAAACAGACCAAAGTGAGATTCCATATGACACATGTCATCTAAGAGTTCTATTGGGGTGCGTCCAAATGGATTTCTTAGCATATGGTATGTTCCTTGCAAACCGTGCACCTATCTTGCATCAAGATTAGCACTATC
>NW_018396436.1:148569-151656 GCF_000003195.3 Sorghum bicolor | reverse complement strand
AACTTGATATGCCGCGTTCTTTCCGCAACTTCCACAACGATTTCTGAGCCTATGGTGCACTGGGCACAAACCATGCAACTATCTTGCACCGAAACTAATACTATCTCCAACTAGACTGAAGCGAGATTCCATATGATACACTTCATCTAGTAGTTCCATCGGGTGCATCTACGGTTTCATCGGGTGTGTCCAAATTGATTTCTGAGCATATGGTATGTTCCATGCAAACCGTGCACCTATCTTGCATCAAGATTAGAACTATCTCCAAACAGACAGAACCAAGATTCCACATGAGCCTCTTCACCAAGGAGTACCATCGCGTGCATCCAAAATAGTTTCTTAGCCTATAGTGCATGAGGCACAAACCGTGTACCTATCTTGCACCGAAACTAACACTATCTCGAAAGAGACCGAAGTGAGATTCGATATGACACATGTCATCTAGGAGTTCTATTGGGTGCTTCCAAATATATTTCTAAGCATATGGTACGTTCGATGCAATTCGTGCACCAATCTTGCATCTAGAATAGCACTATCTCCAAACAAAGCAAACTGAGCTTTAACTTGAGCCCCTTTACCCAGGAGTATCATCGGGTGCATCCAAAATGGTTTCTTAGCCTATGATGCATTAGGCGCAAACTGTGTACCTATCTTGCACCAAAACTACCTCTGTCTCCAAACAGACCTAAGCGAGATTCTGTATGACACATGTCATCTAGGAGTTCTATTGGGTGCGTCCAAATGGATCTTAGCATATGGTATGTTCCATGCAAACCGTGCACCTATCTTGCATCAAGATTAGCACTATCTCCAGACAGATCGAACTGACCTTCCACTTGAGCCTCTTCACCTAGGATTATCATCGGGTGCTTCCATAATGGTTTCTGAGCCTATGGTGCATTATGCGCAAACGATGCACCAATCTTCCACCTAAACTAACAATGTCTCCAAACAGATTGAAGCGAGATTCCAAATGACACACATGATCTAGGAGTTCTACCGAGTGCGTCCAAATTGATTTATGAGAATATGGTACGTTCTATGCAAACCGTACACCTATCTTTCATCAAGATTAGCACTATCTCCAAACAACCGAACCGGGCTTTCACTTGAGCCTCTTCACCTAGGAGTACCATCAGGAACTTCCACAACGATTTCTGAGCCTATGGTGCACTGGGCACAAACCGTGCAACTATCTTGCACCGAAACTAATACTATCTCCAACTGGACGGAAGCGAGATTCCATATGATAAACTTCATCTAGTAGTTCCATCGGGTGCATCTACAGTTCCATCGGGTGTGTCCAAATTGATTTCTGAGCATATGGTATGTTCCATGCAAACCGTGCACCCATCTTGCATCAAGATTGGAACTATCTTCAAACAGACAGAACCAAGGTTCCACATGAGCCTCTTCACCAAGGAGTATCATCGCGTGCGTCCAAAATAGTTTCTTAGCCTATGGTGCATTTGGCACAAACCGTGTACCTATCTTGCACCGAAACTAACACTATCTCCAAAGAGACCAAAGTGAGATTCTATATGACACACATCATCTAGGAGTTCTATTGGGTGCTTCCAAATATATTTTTAAGCATATGGTATGTTCGATGTAATTCGTGCACCTATCTTGCATCAAGATTAGCACTATCTCCAAACAAAGCAAACTGAGCTTCCACTTGAGCCCCTTTACCCAGGAGTATCATCGGGTGCATCCAAAATGGTTTCTTAGCCTATGATGCATTAGGCGCAAACTGTGTACCTATCTTGCACCAAAACTAACTCTGTCTCCAAATAGACCAAAGCGAAATTACATATGACACATGTCATTTGGAGTTCTATTGCGATGCATCCAAATAGATTTCTTAGCATATGGTATGTTCCACGAAAACCGTGCACATATCTTGCATCAAGATTAGCACTATCTCCAAACAGATCGAACCGACCTTCCACTTGAGCCTCTTCACCTAGGAGTACTATCGGGTGCTTCCATAATGGTTTCCGAGCCTATGTTGCATTATGCGCAAACCATGCACCAATCTTGCACCTAAACTGTCTCCAAACAGATTGAAGCGAGATTCCATATGACAAACATGATCTAGGAGTTCTATCGGGTGCGTCCAAATTGATTTCTGAGAATACGGTACGTTCCATGCAAACCGTACACCTATCTTTCATCAAGATTAGCACTATCTCCAAACAGACCGAACCGAGCCAGGAGTACCATCGGGAACTTCCACAACGATTTCTGAGCCTATGGTGCACTGGGCACAAACCATGCAACAATCTTGCACCGAAACTAATACTATCTCCAACTGGACGGAATCGAGATTCCATATGATAAAATTCATCTAGTAGTTCCATCGGGTGCATCTACAGTTCCATCGGGTGTGTCCAAATTGATTTCTGAGCATATGGTATGTTCCATGCAAATCGTGCACCTATCTTGCATCAAGATTGCAACTATCTTCAAACAGATAGAACCAAGGTTCTACATGAGCCTCTTCACCAAGGAGTACCATCGCGTGCGTCCAAAATAGTTTTTTAGCCTATGGTGCATTTCGCACAAACCGTGTACCTATCTTGCACCGAAACTAACACTATCTCCAAAGAGACCAAAGTGAGATTCTATATGACACACGTCATCTAGGAGTTCTATTGGGTGCTTCCAAATATATTTTTAAGCATATGGTACGTTCGATGTAATTCGTGCACCTATCTTGCATCAAGATTAGCACTATCTCCAAACAAAGCAAACTGAGCTTCCAATTGAGCCCCTTTACCCAAGAGTATCATCGTGTGCATCCAAAATGGTTTCTTAGCCTATGATGCATTAGGTGCAAACTTTGTACCTATCTTGCACCAAAACTAATTCTGTCTCCAAATAGACCAAAGGAAGATTCCATATGACACATGTCATCTAGGAGTTCTACTGCGATGCATCCAAATAGATTTCTTAGCATATGGTATGTTCCATGAAAACCGTGCACCTATCTTGCATCAAGATTAGCACTATCTCCAAACAGATCGAACCGACCTTCCACTTGAGCCTCTTCACCTAGGAGTATCTGTAGACGAAAGCACGCTA
>NW_018396436.1:136784-148469 GCF_000003195.3 Sorghum bicolor | reverse complement strand
AATTGATTTCCGAGAATATGGTACGTTCCATGCAAACCGTACACCTATCTTGCATCAAGATTAGCACTATCTCCAAACAGACCGAACCGAGCCTTCAGTTGAGCCTCTTCACCTAGGAGTACCATTGGGAACTTCCACAACGATTTCTGAGCCTATGGTGCGCTGGGCACAAACCATGCAAATATCTTGCACCGAAACAAATACTATCTCCAACTGGACCGAAACGAGATTTCATATGATACACTTCATCTAGTAGTTCCATCGGGTTTGTCCAAATTGATTTCTGAGCATATGGTATGTTCCATGCAAACCGTGCACCTATCTTGCATCAAGATTAGAACTATCTCCAAACAGACAGAACCAAGATTCCACTTGAGCCTCTTCACCAAGGAGTACCATCGTGTACGTCCAAAATAGTTTCTTAGCCTATGGTGCATTAGAAACAAACCGTGTACCTATCTTGCACCGAAACTAACACATCTCCAAAGAGACTGAAGTGATATTCTATGTGACACACGTCATCTAGGAGTTCTATTGGGTGCTTCCAAATATATTTCTAAGCATATGGTATGTTTGATGCAATTCGTGCACCTATCTTGCATCAAGATTGGCACTATCTCCAAACAAAGCAAACTGAGCTTCCACTAGAGCCCCTTTACCTAGGAGTATGATCGGGTGCATCCAAAATGCTTTCTTAGCCTATGATGCATTAGGCGCAAACAGTGTACCTATCTTGCACCAAAACTAACTCGGTGTCCAAACAGACCGAAGCGAGATTCCATATGACACATGTCATCTAGGAGTTCTATTAGGGTGCGTCCAAATGGATTTCTTAGTATATGGTATGTTCCATGCAAACCGTGCACCTATCTTGCATCAAGATTAGCACTATCTCAAAATAGATCGAACCGACCTTCCACTTGAGCCTCTTCACCTAGGAGTATTATCGGGTGCTTCCATAATGGTTTCCGAGCCTATGGTGCATTATGCGCAAACCATGCACCAATCTTGCACCTAAACTAACACTGTCTCCAAACAGATTGAAGCAAGATTCCATGTGACACACATGATCTAGGAGTTCTATCGGGTGCGTCCAAATTGATTTCCAAGAATATGGTATGTTCCATGCAAACCATACACCTATCTTGCATCAAGATTAGCACTATCTCCAAACAGACCGAACCGAGTTTTCACTTGAGCCTCTTCACCTAGGCGTACCTTCGTGAACTTCCACAACGGTTTCTGACCATATGGTGCACTGGGCACAAACGTTGCACCTATCTTGCACCGAAACTAATACTATCTCCAACTGGACTGAAGCAAGATTCCATATGATACAATTCATCTAGTAATTCCATCGGGTGCATCTACAGTTCCATCGGGGTGTGGAGAAATTGATTTCTTAGCATATGGTATGTACCATGCAAACCGTGCACCTATCTTGCATCAAGATTAGAACTATCTCCAAACAGACAACCAAGATTCCACATGAGCCTCTTCACAAAGGAGTACCATCGCGTGCGTCCAAAATAGTTTCTTAGCCTATGGTGCACTAGGAACAAACCGTGTACCTATCTTGCACCGAAACTAACACTATCTCCAAAGAGACCAAAGTGAGATTCTATGTGACACACGTCATCTAGGAGTTCTATTGGGTGCTTCCAAATATATTTCTAAGCATATGGTACGTTTGATGCAATTCGTGCACCTATCTTGCATCAAGATTGGCACTATCTCAAAACAAAGCAAACTGAGCTTCCACTTGAGCCCCTTTACCTAGGAGTATGAACGGGTGCATCCAAAATGGTTTCTTAGCCTATGATGCATTAGGCGCAAACTGTGTACTTATCTTGCACCAAAACTAACTCTGTCTCCAAACAGACCAAAGCGAGATTCTATATGACACATGTCATCTAGGAGTTCTATTGGGGTGTGTCTAAATGGATTTCTTAGCATATGGTATGTTCCATGCAAACCGTGCACCTATCTTGCATCAAGATTAGCACTATCTCCAAACAGATCGAACCGACCTTCTACTTGAGCCTCTTCACCTAGGAGTATTATTAGGTGCTTCCATAATGGTTTCTGAGCCTATGGTGCATTATGCGCAAACCATGCACCAATCTTGCACCTAAACTAACACTGTCTCCAAACATATTGAAGCAAGATTCCATATGACACACATGATCTAGGAGTTCTATTGGGTGCATCCAAATTGATTTCCGAGAATATGGTATGTTCCATGCAAACCATACACCTATCTTGCATCAAGATTAGCACTATCTCCAAACAGACCGAACCGAGCTTTCACTTGAGCCTCTTCACCTAGGCGTACCTTCGTGAACTTCCACAACGGTTTCTGACCATATGGTGCACTGGGCACAAACGTTGCACCTATCTTGCACCGAAACTAATACTATCTCCAACTGGACTGAAGCAAGATTCCATATGATACAATTCATCTAGTAATTCCATCGGGTGCATCTACAGTTCCATCGGGGTGTGGAGAAATTGATTTCTTAGCATATGGTATGTACCATGCAAACCGTGCACCTATCTTGCATCAAGATTAGAACTATCTCCAAACAGACAACCAAGATTCCACATGAGCCTCTTCACAAAGGAGTACCATCGCGTGCGTCCAAAATAGTTTCTTAGCCTATGATGCATTAGGCGCAAACTGTGTACTTATCTTGCACCAAAACTAACTCTGTCTCCAAACAGACCAAAGCGAGATTCTATATGACACATGTCATATAGGAGTTCTATTGGGGTGTGTCTAAATGGATTTCTTAGCATATGGTATGTTCCATGCAAACCGTGCACCTATCTTGCATCAAGATTAGCACTATCTCCAAACAGATCGAACCGACCTTCTACTTGAGCCTCTTCACCTAGGAGTATTATTAGGTGCTTCCATAATGGTTTCTGAGCCTATGGTGCATTATGCGCAAACCATGCACCAATCTTGCACCTAAACTAACACTGTCTCCAAACATATTGAAGCAAGATTCCATATGACACACATGATCTAGGAGTTCTATTGGGTGCATCCAAATTGATTTCCGAGAATATGGTATGTTCCATGCAAACCATACACCTATCTTGCATCAAGATTAGCACTATCTCCAAACAGACCGAACCGAGCTTTCACTTGAGCCTCTTCACCTAGGCGTACCTTCGTGAACTTCCACAACGGTTTCTGACCATATGGTGCACTGGGCACAAACGTTGCACCTATCTTGCACCGAAACTAATACTATCTCCAACTGGACTGAAGCAAGATTCCATATGATACAATTCATCTAGTAATTCCATCGGGTGCATCTACAGTTCCATCGGGGTGTGGAGAAATTGATTTCTTAGCATATGGTATGTACCATGCAAACCGTGCACCTATCTTGCATCAAGATTAGAACTATCTCCAAACAGACAACCAAGATTCCACATGAGCCTCTTCACAAAGGAGTACAATCGCGTGCGTCCAAAATAGTTTCTTAGCCTATGGTGCACTAGGAACAAACCGTGTACCTATCTTGCACCGAAACTAACACTATCTCCAAAGAGACCAAAGTGAGATTCTATGTGACACACGTCATCTAGGAGTTCTATTGGGTGCTTCCAAATATATTTCTAAGCATATGGTACGTTTGATGCAATTCGTGCACCTATCTTGCATCAAGATTGGCACTATCTCAAAACAAAGCAAACTGAGCTTCCACCTGAGCCCCTTTACCTAGGAGTATGATCGGGTGCATCCAAAATGGTTTCTTAGCCTATGATGCATTAGGCGCAAACAGTGTACCTATCTTGCACCAAAACTAACTCGGTGTCCAAACAAACCGAAGTGAGATTCCATATGACACATGTCATCTAGGAGTTCTATTAGGGTGCGTCCAAATGGTTTTCTTAGCATATGGTATGTTCCATGCAAACCGTGCACCTATCTTGCATCAAGATTAGCACTATCTCCAAATAGATCGAACCGACCTTCCACTTGAGCCTCTTCACCTAGGAGTATTATCGGGTGCTTCCATAATGGTTTCCAAGCCTATGGTGCATTATGCGCAAACCATGCACCAATCTTGCACCTAAACTAACAGTCTCCAAACAGATTGAAGCAAGATTCCATGTGACACACATGATCTAGGAGTTCTATCGGGTGCGTCCAAATTGATTTCCAAGAATATGGTATGTTCCATGCAAACCATACACCTATCTTGCATCAAGATTAGCACTATCTCCAAACAGACCGAACCGAGCTTTCACTTGAGCATCTTCACCTAGGAGTACCATCGTGAACTTCCACAACGGTTTCTGACCATATGGTGCACTGGGCACAAACTATGCACCGATCTTGCACCGAAACTAATACTATCTCCAACTCGACTGAAGCAAGACTCCATATGATACACTTCATCTAGTAATTCCATCGGGTGTGGCCAAATTGATTTCAGAGCATATGGTATGTACCATGCAAGCCGTGCACCTATCTTGCATCAAGATTAGAACTATCTCCAAACAGACAACCAAGATTCCACATGAGCCTCTTCACCAAGGAGTACCATCGCGTCCATCCAAAATAGTTTCTTAGCCTATGGTGCAATAGGCACAAACCGTGTACCTATCTTGCACCGAAACTAACACTATCTCCAAAGAGACCAAAGTGAGTATCTATGTGACACACGTCATCTAGGAGTTCTATTGGGTGCTTCCAAATATATTTCTAAGCATATGGTACGTTCGATGCAATTCGTGCACCTATCTTGCATCAAGATTGGCACTATCTCCAAACAAAGCAAACTGAGCTTCCACTTGAGCCCCTTTACCTTGGAGTATGATCGGTTGCATCCAAAATGGTTTCTTAGCCTATGATGCATTAGGCGCAAACTGTGTACCTATCTTGTACCAAAACTAACTCTATCTCCAAACAGACCAAAGTGAGATTCTATATGACATATGTCATCTAGGAGTTCTATTGGGGTGCGTCTAAATGGATTTCTTAGCATATGGTATGTTCCATGCAAACCGTGCACCTATCTTGCATCAAGATTAGCACTATCTCCAAATAGATCGAACCGACCTTTCACTTGAGCCTATTCACCTAGGAGTATTATCGGGTGCTTCCATAATGGTTTCCGAGCCTATGATGCATTATGCACAAACCATGCACCAATCTTGCACCTAAACTAACACTGTCTCCAAACAGATTGAAGCAAGATTCCTTATGACACACATGATCTAGGAGTTTTATCAGGTGCGTCCAAATTGATTTCCGAGCATATGGTATGTTCCATGCAAACCATACACCGATCTTGCATCAAGATTAGCTCTATCTCCAAACAGACCGAATCGAGCTTTCACTTGAGCCTTTTCACCTAGGTGTACCATCGTGAACTTCCACAACGGTTTCTGACCATATGGTGCACTGGGCACAAACCATGCACCTATCTTGCACCGAAACTAATACTATCTCCAACTCGACTGAAGCAAGATTCCATATGATACACTTCATCTAGTAATTCCATTGGGTGCATCTACAGTTCCATCGGGTGTGCCTAAATTGATTTCTGAGCATATGGTATGTACCATGCAAACCGTGCACCTATCTTGCATCAAGATTAGAACTATCTCCAAACAGACAACCAAGATTCCACATGAGCCTCTTCACCAAGGAGTACCATCGCGTGCGTCCAAAATAGTTTCTTAGCCTATGGTGCATTAGGAACAAACCGTGTACCTATCTTGCATCAAATCTAACACTATCTCCAAAGAGACCAAAGTGAGATTCTATGTGACACGTCATCTAGGAGTTCTATTGGGTGCTTCCAAATATATTTCTAAGCATATGGTACGTTCGATGCAATTCGTGCACCTATCTTGCATCAAGATCGGCACTATCTCCAAACAAAGCAAACTAAGCTTCCACTTGGGCCCCTTTACCTAGGAGTATGATTGGGTGCATCCAAAATGTTTTCTTAGCCTATGATGCATTAGGCGCAAACTGTGTACCTATCTTGCGCAAAAACTAACTCGGTCTCCAAACAGACCGAAGCGAGATTCCATATGACACATGTCATCTAGGAGTTCTATTAGGGTGCGTCCAAATGGATTTCTTAGCATATGGTATGTTCCATGCAAACCGTGCACCTATCTTGCATCAAGATTAGCACTATCTCCGAATAGATCGAACCGACCTTCCACTTGAGCCTCTTCACCTAGGAGTATTATCGGGTGCTTCCATAATGGTTTCCGAGCCTATGGTGCATTATGCGCAAACCATGCACCAATCTTGCACCTAAACTAACACTGTCTCCAAAGAGATTGAAGCAAGATTCCATGTGACACACATGATCTAGGAGTTCTATCGGGTGCGTCCAAATTGATTTCCGAGAATATGGTATGTTCCATGCAAACCATACACCTATCTTGCATCAAGATTAGCACTATCTCCAAACAGACCGAACCGAGCTTTCACTTGAGCATCTTCACCTAGTGAAAGCCCTAGTTTGGTTTTGGATAATTGATGAAACCCTAGTACTAACCTCTATACTAAGTGTGTGTAGACTTAATGAGGTTGGTACATGCCAAGTGATGGAGCAAGTGATGATCATGGTGATGATGGTGATGACTACAAGATGATCAAGTGCTCAACTTGGAAAAGAAGAAAGAGAAAAACAAAACCCTATGGAGATCAAGGCAAAGGTATTGCTTAGGGTTTTGGTTTTGGTGATCAAGACACCATAGAGGGTGTAATCACATTTAGGATAGATAGCCGTACTATAAAGAGGGGAATTCTTTGGCTAAAGTGGTTATCAAGTGCCACTAGGTGTCTTTGTTCATGTGCATGCATTTAGAACCTAGTGAGCTAACTTAACTCCTTCAAAGAACATGATTGTGAAAATGCTAACACACGTGCACTTGTTGGTTTACACATCGTGGTGTTAGCACACTTTGAGAAGGAGGTGGAGTTTGAAGAGTAGAGAGAGGATGGGTTCCTCTCTCCCTCCCGCCAAGCTTGCGACTAGGGATTCGGCGCTTTTCGAGAAAATGAAGTGCATATTTTCTATTGCGCCGGTGGGAAATTTGGAGAAGTCGCGGGAGTGTTCCTCGCAGAGAAACACTCACCGGACACTGGCCTTTGAGGCACCGGACGCTGAGGCTGAGCGTCCGGTGTGCTGTGGTGCTAGGGTTAAGCACCGGACGGTGAACACCTGACGCTGGGGAGCTCCTGTTCATGAGTCCGGTGCTATCTGACTTCGGTCGGAGTGTTTGACTGGAAGCACCGGACGATCAGGGACCGTCCGGTGGTTAGCGTCCGGTGTGCGGGCGTTTTGCAACCCTCTCTGCGCATGGGTCCGGTGAGCACCGGACGCTACCGGTGCTTAGCGTCCGGTGACCCACAGGTTTGCGGAACTCTGTGCGCATGAGTCCGGTGTGCACCGGACGCGTCCGGTGCTAACTTGCTCAGCGTCCGGTGCACTACAGGTGATCGTTAGACTCTGACATGAGAAGTTCAAAAGGCGACACGTGGCTGACGTTGGAGCACCGGACGCAAGGGCTGAGCGTTCGGTGCCCCTTTAAGAGCGTCCGGTGACCCCAAGTTTTTGCCCAGTGAAAGAGCCAACAGCTCTATTTGTTTGAGGGGCTATAAATACGTGTTTGGCCGGCTTGGGGCTCACTCTCTTGGCATTCTAGCATACTTGACATTCTTGTGAGCCTAAGCAAACACCTCCCACTCATCTCCTTCACAGATTAAACATCTTTGTGAGATTGGGAGTGATTCCAAGTGCATTTGCTTGAGTGATTGCATCTAGTGGCACTTGGGGATCGATTTGGCTGCGGTCTTCTTGTTACTCTTGGTGGTTGCCGCCACCTAGATGGCTTGGAGCTGCGGAGGAGCTTTGGCACGAGTTGGTGATTGTTCGTGGCCATCTCCCGGTGATTGTGAGAGGTTTGTGCCTACCTCGGCGGAGAGCCAAAGGCAACATTAGTGGATTGCTCGTGTCATTGAGCTACCTCACTTGTGGGTAGGTTCTTGTGGTGTCCTAGTGAGGACGAGGTTCGTGCTACACCTCTTAGCCACCGAACCACCAAGTGTTGGTCCACACAATGGGGACGTAGCGTGCCGGCAAGCACGTGAACCTCGGGAGAAAAATTGTTTGTCTCCATTGTGTTTGTTGATTGGATTTCTCCCGAAGATTGGACTTCATTTTATTGATTGGTTTATCCCCTCTACGCGGCGGTATAAAGATCAAACCATCTCTCTTACATTCCCGCAAGTTAGAGTAGCTTACTTACTTGTATAAAAATTTAAGTTAGCTCTCTTGTGTAAGTAGTGACATAGCTATTGTGTGCCTAGTGATTATATCAACTAGAATTGTTGGTTAGGTGGCTTGCAAACACCCCTTTTAGAGCTAGAGCAAAAAACTTTGCTTTGTTATTTACTAACCTCTCGCTCTAGTGAATTTGTAGAATTTTGAATAGGCTATTCACCCCCCCTCTAGCCATATTATGACCATTCACCTAGGAGTACCATCGTGAACTTCCACAACGGTTTCTGACCATATGGTGCACTGGGCACAAACTATGCACCTATCTTGCACCGAAACTAATACTATCTCCAACTCGACTGAAGCAAGACTCCATATGATACACTTAATCTAGTAATTCCATCGGGTGCATCTACAGTTCCATCGGGTGTGGCCAAATTGATTTCTGAGCATATGGTATGTACCATGCAAACCGTGCACCTATCTTGCATCAAGATTAGAACTATCTCCAAACAGACAACCAAGATTCCACATGAGCCTCTTCACCAAGGAGTACCATCACGTGCGTCCAAAATAGTTTCTTAGCCTATGGTGCAATAGGCACAAACCGTGTACCTATCTTGCACTGAAACTAACACTATCTCCAAAGAGACCCAAGTGAGAATCTATGTGACACACGTCATCTAGGAGTTCTATTGGGTGCTTCCAAATATATTTCTAAGCATATGGTACGTTCGATGCAATTCGTGCACCTATCTTGCATCAAGATTGGCACTATCTCCAAACAAAGCAAACTGAGCTTCCACTTGAGCCCCTTTACCTAGGAGTATGATCGGGTGCATCCAAAATGGTTTCTTAGCCTATGATGCATTAGGCGCAAACTGTGTACCTATCTTGCACCAAAACTAACTTTGTCTCCAAACAGACCAAAGCAAAATTCCATATGACACATGTCATCTAGGGGTTCTATTGGGGTGCGTCCAAATAGATTTCTTAGCATATGGTATGTTCCATGCTAACCGTGCACCTATCTTGCATCAAGATTAGCACTATCTCCAAACAAATTGAACTGACCTTCCACTTGAGCCTCTTCACCTAGGATTATCATCGGGTGCTTCCATAATGGTTTCTGAGCCTATGGTGCATTATGCACAAACCATGCACCAATCTTGCACCTAAACTAACACTGTCTCCAAACAGATTGAAGCGAGATTCCATATGACACACATGATCTAGGTGTCGGTGTTTTCCTCACGGGGGGTCACACCAACGAGTAAATTTGTATGCGTGCTCCCTTTCCCAGATGGTGATGCAAAAAGACACAAGAATCTATCCTGGTTCGGGCAAGAGTAGGCCCTACGTCCAGCGGGGGGGGGGGGACAATTTGGATTATTTTGCACCTAAGTGCTTGTACAGGGGTGAATACAAGCGTAGTGTGAGCGGGATGAAGTATGAGAGTTCTACCGTGTGTGGGTGAAGTGTTGCGTGATGTCTATCTATTTCCGGGCCCTTCCTTTTATAGCACCAAGGAGAGACCTAGGGTACATGTATGGGTGTCAGAGTAGGGGTCGATAGGAGCATGGCGCGCTGACCTACTCGAGGCCCCCGTACCGGCGTGGTCTCGAGCCGTCCCGTCTTAGTAGCCTGGTGATGATTACGCGTGCCCCTGCAGCCTGCTCTGCGCGCCGTCTTGGGCTGGTTCACCGGTCGCACGCCTATACGATACGGCGGCAGATCCGGCGGAGTGGTTGCGGTGTTGTCAGTCGACGCCCAACTCTTCCCTAGGAAGGAACCAGGTCTGGTCGAGGGTCAGACCCCATGCAAAGCCCTGATGTCCGGAGCGCTGACCTTGGTTGTCTCGAGGGGGTCCTGATTAGACGTTCCATCCCTATTTCCCGCGCCCTGACACGCCCTGGGTCGTTTGGTGGGGAAGGCTGCAAAAAGAACGACGGGACGGGTGCCTGTTCCCTATCACGCTTCCCGTGACCAGTGTGTTAGGTGGGGAAGTGTCAGGCGCATTAAATGCCCTGGCTCTCGTGCGCGCGTCAGGCGGCGGGCGGCGTCCTTGCGCTCGACGCCTCCCGGTTCGCGCGAACCCGTTTCCGTATTCGACGGTAGCTAGCGCTCGACCCCTGACTGATTCGCTCGACGCTGTTCCGTCTTCGAGGCTGCGGTCGTCGACGACCACACACATGTATGACCAGAGCGTTGAGTTGAGGGCCTCGACCTTCGTATGGGTAATCTCGTTATGTGCATCGGTGAGGGTACCCCTTACTGATACCCTCGACATAGGAGTTCTATCGGGTGCGTCCAAATTGATTTCTGAGAATATGGTACATTCCATGCAAACTGTACACCTATATTTCATCAAGATTAGCACTATCTCCAAACAGACCGAACCGAGTTTTTACTCTAGCCTCTTCACCTAGGAGTACCATCGGAAACTTCCACAACAATTTCTGAGCCTATGGTGCACTGGGCACAAACCATGCAACTATCTTGCACCGAAACTAATACTATCGACAACTGGACCGAAGTGAGATTCCATATGATACACTTCATCTAGAAGTTCCATTGGGTGCATCTACAGTTCCATCGGGTTTGTAAAAATTGATTTCTGAGCATATGGTATGTTCCATGCAAACTGTGCACCTATCTTGCGTCAAGATTAGAACTATCTCTAAACAGACAGAACCAAGATTCCACTTGAGCCTCTTCACCAAGAAGTACCATCGTGTGCGTCCAAAATAGTTTCTTAGCCTATGGTGCATTAGGCACAAACCGTGTACCTATCTTGCACTGAAACTAACACTATCTCCAAAGAGACCCAAGTGAGATTCTATATGACACACGTCATCTAGGAGTTCTATTGGGTGCTTCCAAATATATTTCTAAGCATATGGTACGTTCGATGCAATTCGTGCACCTATCTTGCATCAAGATTGGCACTATCTCCAAACAAAGCAAACTGAGCTTCCACTTGAGCCCCTTTACCTAGGAGTATGATCGGGTGCATCCAAAATGGTTTCTTAGCCTATGATGCATTAGGCGCAAACTGTGTACCTATCTTGCACCAAAACTAACTTTGTCTCCAAACAGACCAAAGCAAAATTCCATATGACACATGTCATCTAGGGGTTCTATTGGGGTGCGTCCAAATAGATTTCTTAGCATATGGTATGTTCCATGCTAACCGTGCACCTATCTTGCATCAAGATTAGCACTATCTCCAAACAAATTGAACTGACCTTCCACTTGAGCCTCTTCACCTAGGATTATCATCGGGTGCTTCCATAATGGTTTCTGAGCCTATGGTGCATTATGCACAAACCATGCACCAATCTTGCACCTAAACTAACACTGTCTCCAAACAGATTGAAGCGAGATTCCATATGACACACATGATCTAGGT
>NW_018396436.1:132035-136684 GCF_000003195.3 Sorghum bicolor | reverse complement strand
ACTTTGTTTGGAATAAAATGTGTCGCTGATTTTGCTCTGCCATCTCCATTTGTGCACTAAGCACTCGCTGCACGATCAAGCTCTCATAGTGGTCCGCTTCACCTGCATTAATATGTTCTTCTATTTGATCTTCATTACCTGCATGGTCAGTCGCAAGCAGTGCAAGTGTATCCTCATCAAAATCACTAGCAGATGAGTACTCACCATCATCCCTGACAATCATAACTCGCTCGTTTGGACAGTCACGCATCATGTGCCCATATCCCTTGCACCGGTGACATTGTATGTTGCTTGTTCTACCCGTCGATGCCACGGATGAAGTACTCGCAGCAGGCTTTTGCATCGTCTTCGCAACTGAATTGGTGTGGGCAGCTCGAGTCTTGTCACTAGATGATGGAGTAGAAATACGTGTAGATGGAGTTGAAGCCACGCGTTGCTGCCATGAATTAGCCTTCCCTGCAGAAATATTACTCCTTGCGCTAGCACGTTGTCCCTGCACTTCCCTTTCAGCTTTACAAGCAAGATGAAACAAACGGGTTACGTTAGTATAATCTTTATAAGCAAGAATGTCCTGGATTTCACGATTTAACCCGCCCAAAAATCTAGCCATAGCAGGTTCTTCTTCCTCCTCTAAATTACATCGCAGCATACCCATTTGTAATTCCTGATAATATTCTTCTACACTTTTAGCACCTTGTCTCAATTGCTGCAACTTATTAATCATGTCACGTGCATAGTAAGAAGGAACAAATCTAGCCCTCATGACTTGTTTCAACGCATTCCAAGTTCTAGGTATGTTATTAGGATTTTTCTTGCCATGTTCTATCCACCAAACGGAAGCAAAATCGGTGAACTCACTAGTAGCAGCCCTAACACGTGTATCCTCAGGGAATTCATGACATGTAAACTTTTGGTCAACAGCAATCTCCCAAGTAATGTATGCATCAGGGTCATATTTACCATCAAAAGGAGGTATTTTAAATTTAATCTTACTGAAAGCATCATTATTATTGTGTACCTCGCGTCGGTGGCGGCCACCCATACCTCTACGGGTGTGACGTAGGTGACGTCGATGATGAGTGTCTTGATCATCTCGTTCCGTATCAGCAGTGTAATCATCATCATAATTGCCATCCACTCGGTCTTCCTCCTTGTTTTCTTCCTTATGCTTCTCTTTGTCCATTGTGTGGAAAGCATCAAATCGCCTTAGGAGAGCAGCAAGGCTTTTGTCCACACTAGCAACGGATTCCTCCAAACTTGTGAGCTTGTTGTTTGTGGCAATCTGCGTAGCCTCCAACTGTCCTAGCTTTTCATTTGTCACCTGCAAGTCGTTATCAAGTCCCTCTGTGTGCATCTTCACTTTCCTTTCAAAATGTTGTATGATGCCCTTAGTGCGAGGTGTAAGTGGTGTTTCGTTACCATCATCTGCCCCTGGCATGGTTCAAAGACAAAGACAACAAAAAGGCAAGTGAAAAAATAAAAGCCCTACAACTACTAGGATGTAGCTACAGCAAGTCGCTCACACTCAACCTGTAACACAAGTTCTTACCAATTCTTACCTTGCTTGACAGGAGGGGTCGTCTGCCAACAAGTGTACAACAATGGACGAAGTGTATCGGTGCTGCAGCACAAGACCTGTCAAGCTGTAGAGTATGTGGAGCTATAGGTGGGCTGAAACAAGGAACGAACTAGCACCACGTTAGTTATAAAAGCGAGCTGAATAAACGCTCAACGGTGGTACTGTGCTGGTCCTAGCCTAGACCGTGCTAGAGATGCGAGCCTGGACACAAAGGGAAAACACAGCACACCACTAGAAACAAAATGAGCAGCCCTACTGGAAACAAAAAGAACAACAATCCCCTTCTTTTGATTTTTTTTTCTTTTTTCTTTCTTTCTTTCTTTTTTTTTATTTTTTTTCTCTTTTCTTTTTTTTTGGGGAACCTCAAAACCTGATTATATAAACGAAATAGTACAAAATATCGCTTCACCACTCTCACCCTCACTAGAGTAAGGCTGAACCTCAAAATTCAATATATCTAGCACAAGTATGAAGTGCTATCTTTCCTTTTGGATCACGTTGATGGAAACGCAGAATAGACAAACAAGTGGCTGCACCTATTATCAAGATCTACTCAAATTCCAACCCACAATAGATTGGACGCAGTTGTGACTAGATGGTGACAAGAACTCAAAACTCTAAAGGACTAAACTAAAACCAGCACTGGACACGACCGAAGCAAACACTCATTCAACCAGCCCTAACTAAGTAGTACTAGCCACGGCACAAAGGATTTATAGGATTATGGAAAACAAATCTGCTATAATTTTTGTCTTTTTTTTGGACTATAGGAAAAACAAACACGAAGAATTGGAAATCGCTCACCGATAAACCTTGCTCTGATTACCAACTGATGTGAACCCACTAGGGTTTTCGCCTGATCTTTCGATGAGAGGCGCTGGATAACTCGATTAGTGAATGGAGATGACGTTCACGGCCCGACTACAACCCTCAAGACTGCGCCTTAGCAACCGATACACCGTCTCTAATGGCTGTCACGATCTTGTGGAGCGCAACACCCGGCCACTAGGGCACTCGTCCTGCAAGCAATCGAAGAACCAGCAAGAACAAGTAGAACAAGTACTAAATTACCAGATGTAAATGAAGGTTTCAAACTCAATCTCTAATGAAGTGGGTTTCGAAAACAAGAAGACGGGCGGCTGGATCAGCACGCGCACTTACAAGCAAGTAGCGAAGGCTAAACTTTATCTAATCAAAACCCAGTTGTTCATGGCGGCTCTAGATGTAAATAAATAGAGGGGAGGACGACCAAAGGGGTGCTAGAGTCGTCCTCCAACCCTAGGACGCGTCCCTAATGGACTCAACTTGATACATGGGCCATTGGTGCAAAATAGGGTGACGCAGCACCAAAACAGAAAAAGGTGTCGGCACGAAAACAAGGACTGCGCCCGACTCATAAGCTGCATAGATATGTGGTTGGACCCATTGGAAAGTAGACTTCATGAGCTTTCCAACAAGTATAGGAACGTCCCAGTTGGAGTCCATATGGCGCCGTGGTGATCCATACAAGTTAGAGTTATTTTCCAGTCCGAATCCAACTCCCAAAACGTGTTGGGTTTGGACTCTTTGTTTCCTTGCTTTAGAAGCGACGTGGTAACTTGATAGAGGATGTTGTGGAGGCTTGGACCTGATCTCCAATCACCTTTGTTAAGTTATCACTCTTCCCATATGCAATCAGCCCTTGAAGTTGGTGTTGCCTCAAATTCTGAATGCAGTTGAACCTTCCCTTGCTGATTTTGTCCATTATTCCTGAGCAACACGAAAGTGCACGTGTCTCCATTGTCTAAATATGATTGACAAGAGTTTAAAACTGAACTTACTTGAAGGTTGAGTTGACGGGCACGAGCACGAGTAAGAGGACCAGCTATAGGTTGTGTCGGAGAGGATGTAGGACCAGCTATAGGTTGTGCCGGAGAGGATGTAGGATATGTATCGCTGGTGGATGTAGGATATGTATCGCTGGTGTTGATGTCCTCATCATCCTCCCTTTCTTGCATTTGAGTCGTCCTCGACTCAAGCTCATCTTCCTCACCCAAATAAGGCTTCAAATCTTTGTCTAGTAGTTCTTGCACTTGTCGCTGAATTTCCTTTGTTTCCTCCGGGTTTGTCCTGTATGGTGCACGATTTGGCAAAACTGATCCAGGAATAAGATCAATTTGGTGCTCAATCCCGCGTAGTGGAGGCAGCCCCGCTGGTACATCACTTGGAAACACATCAGAATACTCCTGCAAAACGTTAGCAACAGCAGGGGGCAAAGAACATTGCATATCCTCAACTGAAATCAAAGCATCCTTGCATATCAAAGCATAAGCAACAGAAGTGGATGCATTGAACTCATTAATATCTGATTTGGTAGCTATCATACAACGTCCTTTCAGTTTTATCTCATCTTTGTTACCAATTACAGATTTATCATTTTTATTGCTCTTGCTCTTTGCTTTAGTAGCCCTAGCAACATCAGTTTGCATAATAGTTTCAGGGGACATAGGATGCAACACAATTTTGCGATCATGGTATAGAAAAGAATACTGATTTGATCTACCATGATGCATAGAATCTCTATCAAATTGCCAAGGTCTACCTAGCAGAATGTTACAAGCTTGCATAGGCACAACATCACATTCAACAATATCTTTGTAGGATCCGATGGAAAAATTAATTCTCACAAGTCTAGTTACCTTTGCCTTACCACTGTTGTTCAGCCATTGGATGTAGTAGGGATGCGGGTGTGGTTTGGTGTTGAGGGCAAGCTTCTGCACCATATCGCTGCTTGCCAAGTTGTTGCAGCTACCTCCATCAATGATCATGCGACAAGAACGCTCTTTGATGACACACTTTGTTTGGAATAAAATGTGTCGCTGATTTTGCTCTGCCATCTCCATTTGTGCACTAAGCACTCGCTGCACGATCAAGCTCTCATAGTGGTCCGCTTCACCTGCATTAATATGTTCTTCTATTTGATCTTCATTACCTGCATGGTCAGTCGCAAGCAGTGCAAGTGTATCCTCATCAAAATCACTAGCAGATGAGTACTCACCATCATCCCTGACAATCATAACTCGCTCGTTTT
>NW_018396436.1:125896-129926 GCF_000003195.3 Sorghum bicolor | reverse complement strand
ATCTTTTACTTCTTCCCAAAGTGCCTTTAGTTCATTCACAATGACTTGCAACCGATGAAACATCTCCGGCACACTTTCATCTTCTTGCATCTTGAAGCTTGAGAACTTCTCTTGGAGGATGTATGCCTTGGCGGTCTTGGTACCTTTGGTGCCTTCAAATGTTTCTTCTAATTTTGCCCATGCATCATGAGCAACCTCAATGTTCTTGATTTGCTCAAAGGTCTTGTCATCAAGGGCTTCATGAAGAGCACTAATTGCAATGTCATTGCATTGAAGCTTCTTTTCTTCAACCGGTGTTGGTGCATTCTCATTGGCAACCTCAAACTTTGTTTCGGTCACCTTCTAAACTTCTCTATTGATTGACTTGAGATGGGCGGTCATCTTGACCTTCCAATAAGCATAATTTGTGCCATCAAAGTAAGGTGCCTTCTTGGTGTTGTTGATATGCAAACTAAGAGCCATTTCTTCACCGTAGGTTGTTAAGCCTCAAATAAACAGTGCCTCGGCTCCGATACCACTTGAAAGGTCCAAATGGCTAGAGGGGGTGTGAATAGCCTATTTAAAAATTCTACAAACTTTAACTAGACAAGTTGATTAGTAAAATAAACGGCGAAGCTATTCCAGCACTAGCACAACTAAGCTATGCAAGCCACCTGATGTGAACCCACTAGGGTTTTCGCCTGATCTTTCGATGAGAGGCGCTGGATAACTCGATTAGTGAATGGAGATGACGTTCACGGCCCGACTACAGCCCTCAAGACTGCGCCTTAGCAACCGATACACCGCCTCCAATGGCTGTCACGATCTTGTGGAGCACAACACCCGGCCACTAGGGCACTCGTCCTGCAAGCAATCGAAGAACCAGCAAGAACAAGTAGAACAAGTACTAAATTACCAGATGTAAATGAAGGTTTCAAACTCAATCTCTAATGAAGTGGGGTTTCGAAAACAAGAAGACGGGCGGCTGGATCAGCACGCGCGCTTACAAGCAAGTAGCGAAGGCTAAACTTTATCTAATCAAAACCCAGTTGTTCATGGCGGCTCTAGATGTAAATAAATAGAGGGGAGGACGACCAAAGGGGTGCTAGAGTCGTCCTCCAACCCTAGGACGCGTCCCTAATGGACTCAACTTGATACATGGGCCATTGGTGCAAAATAGGGTGACGCAGCACCAAAACAGAAAAAGGTGTCGGCACGAAAACAAGGACTGCGCCCGACTCATAAGCTGCATAGATATGTGGTTGGACCCATTGGAAAGTAGACTTCATGAGCTTTCCAACAAGTATAGGAACGTCCCAGTTGGAGTCCATATGGCGCCGTGGTGATCCATACAAGTTAGAGTTATTTTCCAGTCCGAATCCAACTCCCAAAACGTGTTGGGTTTGGACTCTTTGTTTCCTTGCTTTAGAAGCGACGTGGTAACTTGATAGAGGATGTTGTGGAGGCTTGGACCTGATCTCCAATCACCTTTGTTAAGTTATCACTCTTCCCATATGCAATCAGCCCTTGAAGTTGGTGTTGCCTCAAATTCTGAATGCAGTTGAACCTTCCCTTGCTGATTTTGTCCATTATTCCTGAGCAACACGAAAGTGCACGTGTCTCCATTGTCTAAATATGATTGACAAGAGTTTAAAACTGAACTTACTTGAAGGTTGAGTTGACGGGCACGAGCACGAGTAAGAGGACCAGCTATAGGTTGTGTCGGAGAGGATGTAGGACCAGCTATAGGTTGTGCCGGAGAGGATGTAGGATATGTATCGCTGGTGGATGTAGGATATGTATCGCTGGTGTTGATGTCCTCATCATCCTCCCTTTCTTGCATTTGAGTCGTCCTCGACTCAAGCTCATCTTCCTCACCCAAATAAGGCTTCAAATCTTTGTCTAGTAGTTCTTGCACTTGTCGCTGAATTTCCTTTGTTTCCTCCGGGTTTGTCCTGTATGGTGCACGATTTGGCAAAACTGATCCAGGAATAAGATCAATTTGGTGCTCAATCCCGCGTAGTGGAGGCAGCCCCGCTGGTACATCACTTGGAAACACATCAGAATACTCCTGCAAAACGTTAGCAACAGCAGGGGGCAAAGAACATTGCATATCCTCAACTGAAATCAAAGCATCCTTGCATATCAAAGCATAAGCAACAGAAGTGGATGCATTGAACTCATTAATATCTGATTTGGTAGCTATCATACAACGTCCTTTCAGTTTTATCTCATCTTTGTTACCAATTACAGATTTATCATTTTTATTGCTCTTGCTCTTTGCTTTAGTAGCCCTAGCAACATCAGTTTGCATAATAGTTTCAGGGGACATAGGATGCAACACAATTTTGCGATCATGGTATAGAAAAGAATACTGATTTGATCTACCATGATGCATAGAATCTCTATCAAATTGCCAAGGTCTACCTAGCAGAATGTTACAAGCTTGCATAGGCACAACATCACATTCAACAATATCTTTGTAGGATCCGATGGAAAAATTAATTCTCACAAGTCTAGTTACCTTTGCCTTACCACTGTTGTTCAGCCATTGGATGTAGTAGGGATGCGGGTGTGGTTTGGTGTTGAGGGCAAGCTTCTGCACCATATCGCTGCTTGCCAAGTTGTTGCAGCTACCTCCATCAATGATCATGCGACAAGAACGCTCTTTGATGACACACTTTGTTTGGAATAAAATGTGTCGCTGATTTTGCTCTGCCATCTCCATTTGTGCACTAAGCACTCGCTGCACGATCAAGCTCTCATAGTGGTCCGCTTCACCTGCATTAATATGTTCTTCTATTTGATCTTCATTACCTGCATGGTCAGTCGCAAGCAGTGCAAGTGTATCCTCATCAAAATCACTAGCAGATGAGTACTCACCATCATCCCTGACAATCATAACTCGCTCGTTTGGACAGTCACGCATCATGTGCCCATATCCCTTGCACCGGTGACATTGTATGTTGCTTGTTCTACCCGTCGATGCCACGGATGAAGTACTCGCAGCAGGCTTTTGCATCGTCTTCGCAACTGAATTGGTGTGGGCAGCTCGAGTCTTGTCACTAGATGATGGAGTAGAAATACGTGTAGATGGAGTTGAAGCCACGCGTTGCTGCCATGAATTAGCCTTCCCTGCAGAAATATTACTCCTTGCGCTAGCACGTTGTCCCTGCACTTCCCTTTCAGCTTTACAAGCAAGATGAAACAAACGGGTTACGTTAGTATAATCTTTATAAGCAAGAATGTCCTGGATTTCACGATTTAACCCGCCCAAAAATCTAGCCATAGCAGGTTCTTCTTCCTCCTCTAAATTACATCGCAGCATACCCATTTGTAATTCCTGATAATATTCTTCTACACTTTTAGCACCTTGTCTCAATTGCTGCAACTTATTAATCATGTCACGTGCATAGTAAGAAGGAACAAATCTAGCCCTCATGACTTGTTTCAACGCATTCCAAGTTCTAGGTATGTTATTAGGATTTTTCTTGCCATGTTCTATCCACCAAACGGAAGCAAAATCGGTGAACTCACTAGTAGCAGCCCTAACACGTGTATCCTCAGGGAATTCATGACATGTAAACTTTTGGTCAACAGCAATCTCCCAAGTAATGTATGCATCAGGGTCATATTTACCATCAAAAGGAGGTATTTTAAATTTAATCTTACTGAAAGCATCATTATTATTGTGTACCTCGCGTCGGTGGTGGCCACCCATACCTCTACGGGTGTGACGTAGGTGACGTCGATGATGAGTGTCTTGATCATCTCGTTCCGTATCAGCAGTGTAATCATCATCATAATTGCCATCCACTCGGTCTTCCTCCTTGTTTTCTTCCTTATGCTTCTCTTTGTCCATTGTGTGGAAAGCATCAAATCGCCTTAGGAGAGCAGCAAGGCTTTTGTCCACACTAGCAACGGATTCCTCCAAACTTGTGAGCTTGTTGTTTGTGGCAATCTGCGTAGCCTCCAACTGTCCTAGCTTTTCATTTGTCACCTGCAAGTCGTTATCAAGTCCCTCTGTGTGCATCTTCACTTTCCTTTCAAA
>NW_018396436.1:114777-116301 GCF_000003195.3 Sorghum bicolor | reverse complement strand
AAAGCGCCGAATCCCACACCCCTCTCAACCCTAGGAACTCCACCTCCTTTGTAAAAGTGCTAACAACAACAAGCGTCCACCACCAAAGCGTGCAAGTGCTTGTTAGCTTTTCACAAACAATTTCCCAAAGGAGTTAAGTTAGCACTTTACTAGATCCTAATGCATATGCTCAAAATGTAGACCTAGTAGCACTTGATTCGAGGGATGACCGTGATTTCCCCTCTTGATAGTCGGCTATCTATCCTAAACCCGGTCAATCACTTCTCTACTCATCTTAGACCGGCAAAAGTAAAACCCTATGTTTATACCTTTGCCTTGATAACTTTACTCCTCGTCTATCACCATGATCTCCACTTCATGCTTCATCACTTTGTGATCATGTGGCCACCTTTTCATGCCACCATGCACCTTCATCACATGTGTTGCTATGCCTAACTCAAATCACTTAAACACAAGGCATTAGCAACTTGGTGTCATTAATTACCAAAACCAAACTTGGGCTTTCAGTGCTTCCAAATATATTTCTAAGCATATGGTACGTTCGATGCAATTCGTGCACCTATCTTGCATCAAGATTGGCACTATCTCCAAACAAAGCAAACTGAGCTTCCACTTGTGCCCCTTTACCTAGGAGTATGATCGGGTGCATCCAAAATGGTTTCTTAGCCTATGATGCATTAGGCGCCAACTGTGTACCTGTCTTGCACCAAAACTAACTCGGTCTCCAAACAGACCGATGCGAGATTCCATATGACACATGTCATCTTGGAGTTCTATTAGGGTGCGTCCAAATGGATTTCTTAGCATATGGTATGTTCCATGCAAGCGTGCACCTATCTTGCTTCAAGATTAGCACTATCTCCAAATAGATCAAACCGACCTTCCACTTGAGCCTCTTCACCTAGGAGTATTATCGGGTGCTTCCATAATGGTTTCTGAGCCTATGGTGCATTATGCGCAAACCATGCACCAATCTTGCACCTAAACTAACACTGTCTCCAAACAAATTGAAGCAAGATTCCATGTGACACACATGATCTAGGAGTTCTATCGGGTGCGTCCAAATTGATTTCCGAGAATATGGTATGTTCCATGCAAACCATACACCTATCTTGCATCAAGATTAGCACTATCTCCAAATAGACCGAACCGAGCTTTCACTTGAGCATCTTCACCTAGGAGTACCATTGTGAACTTCAACAGCAGTTTCTGACCATATGGTGCACTAGGCACAAACTATGCACCTATCTTGCACCGAAACTAATACTATCTCCAACTCGACTGAAGCAAGACTCCACATGATACACTTCATCTAGTAATTCCATCGGGTGCATCTACAGTTCCATCGGGTGTGGCCAAATTGTTTTCTAAGCATATGGTATGTACCATGCAAACCGTGCACCTATCTTGCATCAAGATTAGAACTATCTCCAAACAGACAACCAAGATTCCACATGAGCCTCTTCACCAAGGAGTACCATCGCGTGCGTCCAAAATAGTTTCTTAGCAAGTAAACCTTGTTCC
>NW_018396436.1:113208-114677 GCF_000003195.3 Sorghum bicolor | reverse complement strand
CCCAGTTGGAGTCCATATGACGCCATGGTGATCCATACAAGTTAGAGTTATATTCCAGTCCGAATCCAACTCCCAAAACGTGTTGGGTTTGGACTCTTTGTTTCCTTGCTTTAGAAGCGACGTGGTAACTTGATAGAGGATGTTGTGGAGGCTTGGACCTGATCTCCAATCACCTTTGTTAAGTTATCACTCTTCCCATATGCAATCAGCCCTTGAAGTTGGTGTTGCCTCAAATTCTGAATGCAGTTGAACCTTCCCTTGCTGATCTTGTCCATTATTCCTGAGCAACACGAAAGTGCACGTGTCTCCATTGTCTAAATATGATTGACAAGAGTTTAAAACTGAACTTACTTGAAGGTTGAGTTGACGGGCACGAGCACGAGTAAGAGGACCAGCTATAGGTTGTGTCGGAGAGGATGTAGGACCAGCTATAGGTTGTGCCGGAGAGGATGTAGGATATGTATCGCTGGTGGATGTAGGATATGTATCGCTGGTGTTGATGTCCTCATCACCACCTACACAAGTCTAGCAAGAAAGCTAAACACTAGTTACAACAAGAAAGCACAACCAGAAAGGTTTACACAAAGGTAAAGGAGAGGGGAGTAATTGTTATACCGACGTTGTAGAGTAGAAATATATCCAATCAATCACGTGCACAATCACAAGAGAAACCTCGGCAAGAGATGACACAATATTTTTTACCGAGGTTCACTTGCTTCCCGGCAAGCTACTCCTTGTTGTGGCGATACACCCACTTGATGGATCACGAGCTAATTGGCAATCCAAAGCCAAACCCTCAGCGGGTGCCGCACATCCACTCACAAGATGGGGATCCTCCAAGCCACGAGCAATCCACTAGAGTAGCCAATTGCGATCTCCCGCGAGGAAGGCTCAAGAACCCCTCACAAATCACTTGGTGAGGCTCGAAACAATCTCCAATCACGAGCTCAACACCACCGCTGCTCTAAGCCGTCTAGGGCGTCGGGAAACACCCAAGAGTAACAAGAAATCCGCAGCAAACTCAAGAATCAAGTGCCACTAAATGCAACTCTCAAAGCAATGCACTTGAATCTCACTCAATCTCACTAGGATGAGCAATTAAGCAAGGAGATGAGTGGAGGGAGTGTTCTCTAGCTCAAAGTATGTCTCAAGTAATCAAATGTGCAAGAGAGAGCCTCCCAAAGCCGGCCACCCTCAATTTATAAGCCCCTCAAAGAAACTAGCCGTTGGCCACTTTCACTGGGCTGAAATCGGGGGCACCGGACGCTACTAAGTGATCACCAAACGCTCGACCTCCAGCGTTCGGTGCTCAGGGGTACGCCACGTGTCCGTCCTGAATCTCGCGTGTCAGATCCTAACGGTCACCTGCAGAACACCCCTCGCTCTGCAGGTCCACACCGGACGCGTCCGGCACACACCGGACTCATGTGTAGAGAGGGTCGCAAAACGCAGGGTCACCGGACGCTAAG
>NW_018396436.1:97902-112998 GCF_000003195.3 Sorghum bicolor | reverse complement strand
CACCCCTCTCACCCTAGGAACTCCCCTCCTTTGTAAAAGTGCTAACAACAACAAGCGTCCACCACCAAAGTGCAAGTGTGTTAGCTTTTCACAAACAATTTCCCAAAGGAGTTAAGTTAGCACTTTACTAGATCCTAATGCATATGCTCAAAATGTAGACCTAGTAGCACTTGATTCGAGGGATGACCGTGATTTCCCCTCTTGATAGTCGGCTATCTATCCTAAACCCGGTCAATCACTTCTCTACTCATCTTAGACCGGCAAAAGTAAAACCCTATGTTTATACCTTTGCCTTGATAACTTTACTCCTCGTCTATCACCATGATCTCCACTTCATGCTTCATCACTTTGTGATCATGTGGCCACCTTTTCATGCCACCATGCACCTTCATCACATGTGTTGCTATGCCTAACTCAAATCACTTAAACACAAGGCATTAGCAACTTGGTGTCATTAATTACCAAAACCAAACTTGGGCTTTCAGTGCTTCCAAATATATTTCTAAGCATATGGTACGTTCGATGCAATTCGTGCACCTATCTTGCATCAAGATTGGCACTATCTCCAAACAAAGCAAACTGAGCTTCCACTTGAGCCCCTTTTCCTAGGAGTATGATCGTGTGCATCCAAAATGGTTTCTTAGCCTATGATGCATTAGGCGCAAACTGTGTACCTGTCTTGCACCAAAACTAACTCGGTCTCCAAACAGACCGAAGCGAGATTCCATATGACACATGTCATCTAGGAGTTCTATTAGGGTGCGTCCAAATGGATTTCTTAGCATATGGTATGTTCCATGCAAACCGTGCACCTATCTTGCTTCAAGATTAGCACTATCTCCAAATAGATCAAACCAACCTTCCACTTGAGCCTCTTCACCTAGGAGTATTATCGGGTGCTTCCATAATGGTTTCCGAGCCTATGGTGCATTATGCGCAAACCATGGACCAATCTTGCACCTAAACTAACACTGTCTCTAAACAGATTGAAGCAAGATTCCATGTGACACACATGATCTAGGAGTTCTATCGGGTGCGTCCAAATTGATTTCCGGGAATATGGTATGTTCCATGCAAACCATACACCTATCTTGCATCAAGATTAGCACTATCTCCAAACAGACCGAACCGAGCTTTCACTTGAGCATCTTCACCTAGGAGTACCATCGTGAACTTCCACAACGGTTTCTGAGCATACGGTGCACTAGGCACAAACTATGCACCTATCTTGCACCGAAACTAATACTATCTCCAACTCGACTGAAGCAAGACTCCATATGATACACTTCATCTAGTAATTCCATCGGGTGCATCTACAATTCCATCGGGTGTGGCCAAATTGATTTCTGAGCATATGGTATGTACCATGCAAACCGTGCACCTATCTTGCACCAAGATTAGAACTATCTCCAAACAGACAACCAAGATTCCACATGAGCCTCTTCACCAAGGAGTACCATCGCGTGCGTCCAAAATAGTTTCTTAGCCTATGGTGCAATAGTCACAAACCGTGTACCTATCTTGCACCGAAACTAACACTATCTCCAAAGAGACCAAAGTGAGAATCTATGTGACACACGTCATCTAGGAGTTCTATTGGGTGCTTCCAAATATATTTCTAAGCATATGGTACGTTCGATGCAATTCGTGCACCTATCTTGCATCAAGATTGGCACTATCTCCAAACAAAACAAACTGAGCTTTCACTTGAGCCCCTTTACCTAGGAGTATGAACGGGTGCATCCAAAATGGTTTCTTAGCCTATGATGCATTAGGCGCAAACTGTGTACCTATCTTGCACCAAAACTAACTCTGTCTCTAAACAGACCAAAGCGAGATTCTATACGACACATGTCATCTAGGAGTTCTATTGGGGTGCGTCTAAATGGATTTCTTAGCATATGGTATGTTCCATGCAAACCGTGCACCTATCTTGCATCAAGATTAGCACTATCTCCAAATAGATCGAACCGACCTTCCACTTGAGCCTCTTCACCTAGGAGTATTATCGGGTGCTTCCATAATGGTTTCCGAGCCTATGGTGCATTATGCGCAAACCATGCACCAATCTTGCACCTAAACTAACACTGTCTCCAAACAGATTGAAGCAAGATTCCATATGACACACATGATCTAGGAGTTCTATCGGGTGCGTCCAAATTGATTTCCAAGAATATGGTATGATCCATGCAAACCATACACCTATCTTGCATCAAGATTAGCACTATCTCCGAACAGACCGAACCGAGCTTTCACTTGAGCCTCTTCACCTAGGCGTACCATTGTGAACTTCCACAACGCTTTCTGACCATATGGTGCACTGGGCACAAACCATGCACCTATCTTGCACCGAAACTAATACTATCTCCAACTCGACTGAAGCAAGATTCCATATGATACACTTCATCTAGTAATTTCATCGGGTGCATCTACAGTTCCATCGGGTGTGGCCAAATTGATTTCTGAGCATATGGTATGTACCATGCAAACCGTGCACCTATCTTGCATCAAGATTAGAACTATCTCCAAACAGACAACCAAGATTCCACATGAGCCTCTTCACCAAGGAGTACCATCGCGTGCGTCCAAAATAGTTTCTTAGCCTATGGTGGATTAGGAACAAACCGTTAACCTATCTTGCACAGAAACTAACACTATCTCCAAATAGACCAAAGTGAGAATCTATGTGACACACGTCTTCTAGGAGTTCTATTGGGTGCATCTACAGTTCCAAACAGACCGTGCTCCTTCTATTGCATCAAGATTAGCACTATCTCCAAATAGATCGAACCGACCTTCCACTTGAGCCAATTCACCTAGGAGTATTATCGGGTGCTTCCATAATGGTTTCCGAGCCTATGGTGCATTATGCGCAAACCATGCACCAATCTTGCACCTAAACTAACACTGTCTCCAAACAGATTGAAGCAAGATTCCATATGACACACATGATCTAGGAGTTCTATCGGGTGCGTCCAAATTGATTTCCAAGAATATGGTATGATCCATGCAAACCATACACCTATCTTGCATCAAGATTAGCACTATCTCCGAACAGACCGAACCGAGCTTTCACTTGAGCCTCTTCACCTAGGCGTACCATTGTGAACTTCCACAACGCTTTCTGACCATATGGTGCACTGGGCACAAACCATGCACCTATCTTGCACCGAAACTAATACTATCTCCAACTCGACTGAAGCAAGATTCCATATGATACACTTCATCTAGTAATTTCATCGGGTGCATCTACAGTTCCATCGGGTGTGGCCAAATTGATTTCTGAGCATATGGTATGTACCATGCAAACCGTGCACCTATCTTGCATCAAGATTAGAACTATCTCCAAACAGACAACCAAGATTCCACATGAGCCTCTTCAACAAGGAGTACCATCGCGTGCGTCCAAAATAGTTTCTTAGCCTATGGTGCATTAGGAACAAACCGTTAACCTATCTTGCACCGAAACTAACACTATCTCCAAAGAGACCAAAGTGAGATTCTATGTGACACACGTCATCTACGAGTTCTATTAGGTGCTTCCAAATATATTTCTAAGCATATGGTACGTTCGATGCAATTCGTGCACCTATCTTGCATCAAGATTGGCACTATCTCCAAACAAAGCAAACTGAGCTTCCACTTGAGCCCCTTTACCTAGGAGTATGATCGGGTGCATCCAAAATGGTTTCTTAGCCTATGATGCATTAGGCGCCAACTGTGTACCTATCTTGCACCAAAACTAACTCGGTCTCCAAACAGACCGATGCGAGAGTCCATATGACACATGTCATGTTGGAGTTCTATTAGGGTGCGTCCAATTGGATTTCTTAGCATATGGTATGTTCCATGCAAACCGTGCACCTATCTTGCTTCAAGATTAGCACTATCTCCAAATAGATCAAACCGACCTTCCACTTGAGCCTCTTCACCTAGGAGTATTATCGGGTGCTTCCATAATGGTTTCTGAGCCTATGGTGCATTATGCGCAAACCATGCACCAATCTTGCACCTAAACTAACACTGTCTCCAAACAGATTGAAGCAAGATTCCATGTGACACACATGATCTAGGAGTTCTATCGGGTGCGTCCAAATTGATTTCCGAGAATATGGTATGTTCCATTTAAACCATACACCTATCTTGCATCAAGATTAGCACTATCTCCAAATAGACCGAACCGAGCTTTCACTTGAGCATCTTCACCTAGGAGTACCATTGTGAACTTCCACAGCAGTTTCTGACCATATGGTGCACTAGGCACAAACTATGCACCTATCTTGCACCGAAACTAATACTATCTCCAACTCGACTGAAGCAAGACTCCACATGATACACTTCATCTAGTAATTCCATCGGGTGCATCTACAGTTCCATCGGGTGTGGCCAAATTGTTTTCTAAGCATATGGTATGTACCATGCAAACCGTGCACCTATCTTGCATCAAGATTAGAACTATCTCCAAACAGACAACCAAGATTCCACATGAGCCTCTTCACCAAGGAGTACCATCGCGTGCGTCCAAAATAGTTTCTTAGCCTATGGTGCAATAGTCACAAACCGTGTACCTATCTTGCACCGAAACTAACACTATCTCCAAAGAGACCAAAGTGAGAATCTATGTGACACACGTCATCTAGGAGTTCTATTGGGTGCTTCCAAATATATTTCTAAGCATATGGTACGTTCGATGCAATTCGTGCACCTATCTTGCATCAAGATTGGCACTATCTCCAAACAAAACAAACTGAGCTTTCACTTGAGCCCCTTTACCTAGGAGTATGATTGGGTGCATCCAAAATGGTTTCTTAGCCTATGATGCATTAGGCGCAAACTGTGTACCTATCTTGCACCAAAACTAACTCTGTCTCCAAACAGACCAAAGCGAGATTCTATATGACACATGTCATCTAGGAGTTCTATTGGGGTGCGTCTAAATGGATTTCTTAGCATATGGTATGTTCCATGCAAACCGTGCACCTATCTTGCATCAAGATTAGCACTATCTCCAAATAGATCGAACCGACCTTCCACTTGAGCCTCTTCACCTAGGAGTATTATCGGGTGCTTCCATAATGGTTTCCGAGCCTATGGTGCATTATGCGCAAACCATGCACCAATCTTGCACCTAAACTAACACTGTCTCCAAACAGATTGAAGCAAGATTCCATATGACACACATGATCTAGGAGTTCTATCGGGTGCGTCCAAATTGATTTCCAAGAATATGGTATGATCCATGCAAACCATACACCTATCTTGCATCAAGATTAGCACTATCTCCGAACAGACCGAACCGAGCTTTCACTTGAGCCTCTTCACCTAGGCGTACCATTGTGAACTTCCACAACGCTTTCTGACCATATGGTGCACTGGGCACAAACCATGCACCTATCTTGCACCGAAACTAATACTATCTCCAACTCGACTGAAGCAAGATTCCATATGATACACTTCATCTAGTAATTTCATCGGGTGCATCTACAGTTCCATCGGGTGTGGCCAAATTGATTTCTGAGCATATGGTATGTACCATGCAAAACGTGCACCTATCTTGCATCAAGATTAGAACTATCTCCAAACAGACAACCAAGATTCCACATGAGCCTCTTCAACAAGGAGTACCATCGCGTGCGTCCAAAATAGTTTCTTAGCCTATGGTGCATTAGGAACAAACCGTTAACCTATCTTGCACCGAAACTAACACTATCTCCAAAGAGACCAAAGTGAGATTCTATGTGACACACGTCATCTACGAGTTCTATTAGGTGCTTCCAAATATATTTCTAAGCATATGGTACGTTCGATGCAATTCGTGCACCTATCTTGCATCAAGATTGGCACTATCTCCAAACAAAGCAAACTGAGCTTCCACTTGAGCCCCTTTACCTAGGAGTATGATCGGGTGCATCCAAAATGGTTTCTTAGCCTATGATGCATTAGGCGCCAACTGTGTACCTATCTTGCACCAAAACTAACTCGGTCTCCAAACAGACCGATGCGAGAGTCCATATGACACATGTCATGTTGGAGTTCTATTAGGGTGCGTCCAATTGGATTTCTTAGCATATGGTATGTTCCATGCAAACCGTGCACCTATCTTGCATCAAGATTAGCACTATCTCCAAATAGATCGAACCGACCTTCCACTTGAGCCTCTTCACCTAGGAGTATTATCGGGTGCTTCCATAATGGTTTCCGAGCCTATGGTGCATTATGCGCAAACCATGCACCAATCTTGCACCTAAACTAACACTGTCTCCAAACAGATTGAAGCAAGATTCCATATGACACACATGATCTAGGAGTTCTATCGGGTGCGTCCAAATTGATTTCCGAGAATATGGTATGTTCCATGCAAACCATACACCTATCTTGCATCAAGATTAGCACTATCTCCAAACAGACCGAACCGAGCTTTCACTTGAGCATCTTCACCTAGGAGTACCATTGTGAACTTCAACAGCAGTTTCTGACCATATGGTGCACTAGGCACAAACTATGCACCTATCTTGCACCGAAACTAATACTATCTCCAACTCGACTGAAGCAAGATTCCATATGATACACTTCATCTAGTAATTTCATCGGGTGCATCTATAGTTCCATCGGGTGTGGCCAAATTGATTTCTGAGCATATGGTATGTACCATGCAAACCGTGCACCTATCTTGCATCAAGATTAGAACTATCTCCAAACAGACAACCAAGATTCCACATGAGCCTCTTCACCAAGGAGTACCATCGCGTGCGTCCAAAATAGTTTCTTAGCCTATGGTGCATTAGGAACAAACCGTTAACCTATCTTGCACCGAAACTAACACTATCTCCAAAGAGACCAAAGTGAGATTCTATGTGACACACGTCATCTACGAGTTCTATTAGGTGCTTCCAAATATATTTCTAAGCATATGGTACGTTCGATGCAATTCGTGCACCTATCTTGCATCAAGATTGGCACTATCTCCAAACAAAGCAAACTGAGCTTCCACTTGAGCCCCTTTACCTAGGAGTATGATCGGGTGCATCCAAAATGGTTTCTTAGCCTATGATGCATTAGGCGCCAACTGTGTACCTATCTTGCACCAAAACTAACTCGGTCTCCAAACAGACCGATGCGAGAGTCCATATGAAACATGTCATGTTGGAGTTCTATTAGGGTGCGTCCAATTGGATTTCTTAGCATATGGTATGTTCCATGCAAACCGTGCACCTATCTTGCATCAAGATTAGCACTATCTCCAAATAGATCAAACCGACCTTCCACTTGAGCCTCTTCACCTAGGAGTATTATCGGGTGCTTCCATAATGGTTTCTGAGCCTATGGTGCATTATGCGCAAACCATGCACCAATCTTGCACCTAAACTAACACTGTCTCCAAACAGATTGAAGCAAGATTCCATATGACACACATGATCTAGGAGTTCTATCGGGTGCGTCCAAATTGATTTCCGAGAATATGGTATGTTCCATTTAAACCATACACCTATCTTGCATCAAGATTAGCACTATCTCCAAATAGACCGAACCGAGCTTTCACTTGAGCCTCTTCACCTAGGCGTACCATTGTGAACTTCCACAACGCTTTCTGACCATATGGTGCACTGGGCACAAACCATGAGCCTATCTTGCACCGAAACTAATACTATCTCCAACTCGACTGAAGCAAGATTCCATATGATACACTTCATCTAGTAATTCCATCGGGTGCATCTACAGTTCCATCGGGTGTGGCCAAATTGTTTTCTAAGCATATGGTATGTACCATGCAAACCGTGCACCTATCTTGCATCAAGATTAGAACTATCTCCAAACAGACAACCAAGATTCCACATGAGCCTCTTCACCAAGGAGTACCATCGCGTGCGTCCAAAATAGTTTCTTAGCCTATGGTGCATTAGGAACAAACCGTTAACCTATCTTGCACCGAAACTAACACTATCTCCAAAGAGACCAAAGTGAGAATCTATGTGACACACGTCATCTAGGAGTTCTATTGGGTGCTTCCAAATATATTTCTAAGCATATGGTACGTTCGATGCAATTCGTGCACCTATCTTGCATCAAGATTGGCACTATCTCCAAACAAAGCAAACTGAGCTTTCACTTGAGCCCCTTTACCTAGGAGTATGATCGGGTGCATCCAAAATGGTTTCTTAGCCTATGATGCATTGGGTGCAAACTGTGTACCTATCTTGCACCAAAACTAACTCGGTCTCCAAACAGACCGAAGCGAGATTCCATATGACACATGTCATCTAGGAGTTCTATTAGGGTGCGTCCAAATGGATTTCTTAGCATATAGTATGTTCCATGCAAACCGTGCACCTATCTTGCATCAAGATTAGCACTATCTCCAAATAGATCAAACCGACCTTCCACTTGAGCCTCTTCACCTAGGAGTATTATCGGGTGCTTCCATAATGGTTTCCGTGCCTATGGTGCATTATGCGCAAACCATGCACCAATCTTGCACCTAAACTAACACCGTCTCCAAATAGATTGAAGCAAGATTCCATATGACACACATGATCTAGGAGTTCTATCGGGTGCGTCCAAATTGATTTCCGAGAATATGGTATGTTCCATGCAAACCATACACCTATCTTGCATCAAGATTAGCACTATCTCCAAACAGACCGAACCGAGCTTTCACTTGAGCCTCTTCACCTAGGAGTACCATCGGGAACTTCCAAAACGATTTCTGAGCCTATGGTGCACTGGGCACAAACCATGCAACTATCTTGCACTGAAACTAATACTATCTCCAACTGGACCGAAGCGAGATTCCATATGATACACTTCATCCAGTAGTTCCATCCGGTGCATCTACAGTTCCATCGGGTGTGTCCAAATTGATTTCTGAGCATATGGTATGTTCCATGCAAACCGTGCACCTATCTTGCATCAAGATAAGAACTATCTTCAAATAGACAGAACCAAGGTTCCACATGAGCCTCTTCACCAAGGAGTACCATCGTGTGTGTCCAAAATAGTTTCTTAGCCTATGGTGCATTTGGCACAAACTGTGAACCTATCTTGCACCGAAACTAACACTATCTCCAAAGAGACCGAAGTGAGATTCTATATGACACACATCATCTAGGAGTTCTATTGGGTGCTTCCAATTATATTTTGAAGCATATGGTACGTTCCATGCAATTCATGCACCTATCTTGCATCAAGATTAGCACTATCTCCAAACAAAAGCAAACAAAGCTTCCACTTGAGCCCCTTTACTCAAGAGTATCATCGGGTGCATCCAAAATGGTTTCTTAGCCTATGATGCATTAGGCGCAAACTGTGTACCTATCTTGCACCAAAACTAACTCTGTCTCCAAACAGACCGAAGCGAGATTCCATATGACATATGTCATCTAGGAGTTCTATTGTGGTGCGTCCAAATGGATTTCTTAGCATATGGTATGTTCCATGCAAACCATGCACCTATCTTGCATCAAGATTAGCACTATCTCCAACACAGATCAAATTGACCTTCCACCTGAGCGTCTTCACCTAGGATTATCATCGAGTGCTTCCATAATGGTTTCTGAGCCTATGGTGCATTATGCGCAAACCATGCTCCAATCTTGCACCTAAACTAACACTGTCTCGAAACAGATTGAAGCAAGATTCCATATGACACACATGATCTAGGAGTTCTATCGGGTGCGTCCAAATTGATTTCTAAGAATATATTATGTTCCATGCAAACCGTACACCTATGTTTCATCAAGATTAGCACTATCTCCAAACAGACCGAACCGAGCTTCCACTTGAGCCTCTTCACCTAGGAGTACCATCGGGAACTTCCACAACGATTTCTGAGCCTATGGGGCACTGGGCACAAACCATGCAACTATCATGCACCGAAACTAATACTATCTCAAACTGGACTGAAGCGAGATTCCATATGATACACTTCATCTAGTGGTTCCATCGGGTGCATCTACAGTTCCATCGGGTTTGTACAAATTGATTTCTGAGCATATGGTATATTTCATGCAAACCGTGCACCTATCTTGCATCAAGATTAGAACTATCTCCAAACAGACAGAACCAAGATTCCACTTGAGCCTCTTCACCATGGAGTACCATCGTGTGCGTCCAAAATAGTTTCTTAGCCTATGGTGCATTAGGCACAAACCGTGTACCTATCTTGCACAGAAACTAACACTATCTCCAAAGAGACTGAAGTGAGATTCTATATGACACACATCATCTCGAAGTTCTATTGGGTGCTTCCAAATATATTTCGAAGCATATGGTACGTTCCATTCAATTCGTGCACCTATCTTGCATCAAGATTAGCACTATCTCCAAACAAAACCAAACTGAACTTCCACTTGAGCCCCTTTACCCAGGAGTATCATCGGGTGCATCCAAAATGGTTTCTTAGCCTATGATGCATTAGGCACAAACTGTGTACCTATCTTGCACCAAAACTAACTCTATCTCCATACTGAGCGAAGCGAGATTCCATATGACACATGTCATCTAGGAGTTCTATTGGGGTGCGTCCAAATGGATTTCTTATCATATGGTATGTTCCATGCAAACCGTGCACCTATCTTGCATCAGGATTAGCACTATCTCTAAACAGATCAAACTGACCTTCCACTTGAGCCTCTTCACCTAGCATTATCATCGGGTGCTTCCATAATGGTTTCTGAGCCTATGGTGCATTATGCGCAAACCATGCACCAAACTTGCACCTAAACTAACACTGTCTCCAAACAGATTGAAGCGAGATTCCATATGACACACATGATCTAGGAGTTCTATCGGGTGTGTCCAAATTGATTTCTGAGAATATGGTACGTTCCATGCAAACCGTACACCTATCTTTCATCAAGATTAGCACTATTTCCAAACAGACCGAATCGAGCTTTCACTTGAGCCTCTTCACCTAGGAGTACCATCGGGAACTTCCACAACGATTTCTGAGCCTATGGTGCACTAGGCACAAACCATGCACCTATCTTGCACCGAAACTAATACTATCTCCAACTCGACTGAAGCAAGACTCCATATGATACACTTCATCTAGTAATTCCATCGGGTGCATCTACAGTTCCATCGGGTGTGGCCAAATTGATTTCTGAGCATATGGTATGTACCATGCAAACCGTGCACCTATCTTGCATCAACATTAGAACTATCTCCAAACAGACAACCAAGATTCCACATGAGCCTCTTCACCAAGGAGTACCATCGCGTGCGTCCAAAATAGTTTCTTAGCCTATTGTGCAATAGGCACAAACCGTGTACCTATCTTGCACCGAAACTAACACTATCTCCAAAGAGACCAAAGTGAGATTCTATGTGACACACGTCATCTACGAGTTCTATTAGGTGCTTCCAAATATATTTCTAAGCATATGGTACGTTCGATGCAATTCGTGCACCTATCTTGCATCAAGATTGGCACTATCTCCAAACAAAGCAAACTGAGCTTCCACTTGAGCCCCTTTACCTAGGAGTATGATCGGGTGCATCCAAAATGGTTTCTTAGCCTATGATGCATTAGGCGCCAACTGTGTACCTATCTTGCACCAAAACTAACTCTATCTCCAAACAGGCCAAAGCGAGATTCCATATGACACATGTCATCTATGAGTTCTATTGGGGTGCGTCTAAATGGATTTCTTAGCCTATGATGCATTAGGCGCAAACTGTGTACCTATCTTGCACCAAAACTAACTCGGTCTCCAAACAGACCGAAGCGAGATTCCATATGACACATGTCATCTAGGAGTTCTATTAGGGTGCGTCCAAATGGATTTCTTAGCATATGGTATGTTCCATGCAAGCGTGCACCTATCTTGCTTCAAGATTAGCACTATCTCCAAATAGATCAAACCGACCTTCCACTTGAGCCTCTTCACCTAGGAGTATTATCGGGTGCTTCCATAATGGTTTCTGAGCCTATGGTGCATTATGCGCAAACCATGCACCAATCTTGCACCTAAACTAACACTGTCTCCAAACAGATTGAAGCAAGATTCCATGTGACACACATGATCTAGGAGTTCTATCGGGTGCGTCCAAATTGATTTCCGAGAATATGGTATGTTCCATTTAAACCATACACCTATCTTGCATCAAGATTAGCACTATCTCCAAACTGACCGAACCGAGCTTTCACTTGAGCATCTTCACCTAGGAGTACCATTGTGAACTTCAACAGCAGTTTCTGACCATATGGTGCACTGGGTACAAACCATGCACCTATCTTGCACCGAAACTAATACTATCTCCAACTCGACTGAAGCAAGATTCCATATGATACACTTCATCTAGTAATTTCATCGGGTGCATCTACAGTTCCATCGGGTGTGGCCAAATTGATTTCTGAGCATATGGTATGTACCATGCAAACCGTGCACCTATCTTGCATCAAGATTAGAACTATCTCCAAACAGACAACCAAGATTCCACATGAGCCTCTTCACCAAGGAGTACCATCGCGTGCGTCCAAAATAGTTTCTTAGCCTATGGTGCATTAGGAACAAACCGTGTACCTATCTTGCACCGAAACTAACACTATCTCCAAAGAGACCAAAGTGAGATTCTATGTGACACACGTCATCTACGAGTTCTATTGGGTGCTTCCAAATATATTTCTAAGCATATGGTACGTTCGATGCAATTCGTGCACCTATCTTGCATCAAGATTGGCACTATCTCCAAACAAAGCAAACTGAGCTTTCACTTGAGCCCCTTTACCTAGGAGTATCATCGGGTGCATCCAAAATGGTTTCTTAGCCTATGATGCATTAGGCGCCAACTGTGTACCTATCTTGCACCAAAACTAACTCGGTCTCCAAACAGACCGATGCGAGAGTCCATATGACACATGTCATGTTGGAGTTCTATTAGGGTGCGTCCAATTGGATTTCTTAGCATATGGTATGTTCCATGCAAACCGTGCACCTATCTTGCATCAAGATTAGCACTATCTCCAAATAGATCGAACCGACCTTCCACTTGAGCCTCTTCACCTAGGAGTATTATCGGGTGCTTCCATAATGGTTTCCGAGCCTATGGTGCATTATGCGCAAACCATGCACCAATCTTGCACCTAAACTAACACTGTCTCCAAACAGATTGAAGCAAGATTCCATATGACACACATGATCTAGGAGTTCTATCGGGTGCGTCCAAATTGATTTCCAAGAATATGGTATGATCCAGGCAAACCATACACCTATCTTGCATCAAGATTAGCACTATCTCCGAACAGACCGAACCGAGCTTTCACTTGAGCCTCTTCACTAAGGAGTACCATCAGGAACTTCCACATCGATTTCTGAGCCTATGGTGCACTGGGCACAAACCATGAAACTATCTTGCACCGAAACTAATAATATCTCCAACTGGACCGAAGCGAGATTCATATGATACACTTCATCTAGTAGTTCCATCGGGTGCATCTTGAGTTCGATCGGGTTTGTCCAAATTGATTTCTGAGCATATGTTATGTTCCATGCAAACAGTGCACCTATCTTGCATCAAGATTAGAACAACCTCCAAATAGACAGAACCAAGAATCCACTTGAGCCTCTTCACGAAGGAGTACCATCGTGTGCGTCCAAAATAGTTTCTTAGCCTATGGTGCAATAGGCACAAACCGTTTACATATCTTGCACCGAAACTAACACTATCTCCAAAACGACCAAAGTGAGATTCTATATGACACACGTCATCTAGGAGTTCTATTGGGTGCTTCCAAATATATTTCGAAGTATATGGTATGTTCCATGTAATTCGTGCACCTATCTTGCATCAAGATTAGCACTATCTCCAAATAAAAGCAAACTGAGCTTCCACTTGAGCCACTTTACCCAGGAGTATCATCAGGTGCATCCAAAATGGTTTCTTAGCCTATGATGCATTACGCGCAAACTGTGTACCTATCTTGCACCAAAACTAACTCTGTCCTCAAATATACCGAAACGGGATTCCATGACACATGTCATCTAGGAGTTCTATTGGGGTGCATCCAAATGGATTTCTTAGCATATGGTATGTTCCATGCAAACCGTGCACCTATCTTGCATCAAGATTAAATCTCCAAACAAATCGAACCGACCTTCCACTTGAGCCTCTTCACCTAGGATTATCATCGAGTGCTTCCATAATGGTTTCTGAGCCTATGGTGCATTATGCGCAAACCATGCACCAATCTTGCACCTAAACTAACACTGTCTCCAAACAGATTGAAGCAAGATTCCATATGACACACATGATCTAGGAGTTCTATCGGGTGCGTCCAAATTGATTTCCAAGAATATGGTATGATCCATGCAAACCATACACCTATCTTGCATCAAGATTAGCACTATCTCCGAACAGACCGAACCGAGCTTTCACTTGAGCCTCTTCACCTAGGCGTACCATTGTGAACTTCCACAACGCTTTCTGACCATATGGTGCACTGGGCACAAACCATGCACCTATCTTGCACCGAAACTAATACTATCTCCAACTCGACTGAAGCAAGATTCCATATGATACACTTCATCTAGTAATTTCATCGGGTGCATCTACAGTTCCATCGGGTGTGGCCAAATTGATTTCTGAGCATATGGTATGTACCATGCAAACCGTGCACCTATCTTGCATCAAGATTAGAACTATCTCCAAACAGACAACCAAAATTCCACATGAGCCTCTTCACCAAGGAGTACCATCGCGTGCGTCCAAAATAGTTTCTTAGCCTATGGTGCACTAGGAACAAACCGTTAACCTATCTTGCACCGAAACTAACACTATCTCCAAAGAGACCAAAGTGAGATTCTATGTGACACACGTCATCTACGAGTTCTATTAGGTGCTTCCAAATATATTTCTAAGCATATGGTACATTCGATGCAATTCGTGCACCTATCTTGCATCAAGATTGGCACTATCTCCAAACAAAGCAAACTGAGCTTCCACTTGAGCCCCTTTACCTAGGAGTATGATCGGGTGCATCCAAAATGGTTTCTTAGCCTATGATGCATTAGGCGCCAACTGTGTACCTATCTTGCACCAAAACTAACTCGGTCTCCAAACAGACCGATGCGAGAGTCCATATGACACATGTCATGT
>NW_018396436.1:92560-93385 GCF_000003195.3 Sorghum bicolor | reverse complement strand
CAAAATTCAATATATCTAGCACAAGTATGAAGTGCTATCTTTCCTTTTGGATCACGTTGATGGAAACGCAGAATAGACAAACAAGTGGCTGCACCTATTATCAAGATCTACTCAAATTCCAACCCACAATAGATTTGACGCAGTTGTGACTAGATGGTGACAAGAACTCAAAACTCTAAAGGACTAAACTAAAACCAGCACTGGACACGACCGAAGCAAACACTCATTCAACCAGCCCTAACTAAGTAGTACTAGCCACGGCACAAAGGATTTATAGGATTATGGAAAACAAATCTGCTATATTTTTTTGTCTTTTTTTTGGACTATAGGAAAAACAAACACGAAGAATTGGAAATCTCTCACCGATAAACCTTGCTCTGATTACCAACTGATGTGAACCCACTAGGGTTTTCGCCTGATCTTTCGATGAGAGGCGCTAGATAACTCGATTAGTGAATGGAGATGACGTTCACGGCCCGACTACAGCCCTCAAGACTGCGCCTTAGCAACCGATACACCGCCTCCAATGGCTGTCACGATCTTGTGGAGCGCAACACCCGGCCACTAGGGCACTCGTCCTGCAAGCAATCGAAGAACCAGCAAGAACAAGTAGAACAAGTACTAAATTACCAGATGTAAATGAAGGTTTCAAACTCAATCTCTAATGAAGTGGGTTTCGAAAACAAGAAGACGGGCGGCTGGATCAGCACGCGCGCTTACAAGCAAGTAGCGAAGGCTAAACTTTATCTAATCAAAACCCAGTTGTTCATGGCGGCTCTAGATGTAAATAAATAGAGGGGAGGACGGCCAAAGGGGTGCTAGAGT
>NW_018396436.1:67945-84815 GCF_000003195.3 Sorghum bicolor | reverse complement strand
TCGTAAGGACGGAACGTTCTCCAAACAAAAGCAAACTGAGCTTCCACTTGAGCCCCTTTACCCAGGAGCATCATCGGGTGCATCCAAAATGGTTTCTTAGCCTATGATGCATTAGGCGAAAACTGTGTACCTATTTTGCACCAAAACTAACTCTGTCTCCAAACAGACCAAAGCGAGATTCCATATGACACAGGTCATCTATGAGTTCTATTGGGGTGCGTCCAAATGGATTTCTTTGCATATGGTATGTTCCATGCAAACCGTGCACCTATCTTGCATCAAGATTAGCACTATCTCCAAACTGATCGAACCCACCTTCCACATGAGACTCTTCACCTATGATTGTCATCTGGTGCTTCCATAATGGTTTTTGAGCTAATGGTGCATTATGCGCAAACCATGCACCAATCTTGCACCTAAACTAACACTGTCTCCAAACAGACTGAAGCGAGATTCCATATGACACATGATTTAGCAGTTCTATCTGGTGCGTCCAAATTGATTTCTGAAAATATTCTACGTTCCATGCAAACCGTACACCTATCTTTCATCAAGATTAGCACTATCTCCAAACAGACCGAACCGAGCTTTCACTTGAGCCTCTATACCTAGGAGTACCATCGGGAACTTCCACAACGATTTCTGAGCCTATGGTGCACTGGACACAAACCATGCAACTGTGATGCACCAAAACTAATACTATGTCCAACTGGACTAAAGCGAGATTCCATATGATACAGTTCATCTAGTAGTTCCATTGGGTGCATCTACAGTTCCATCGGGTGTATCCAAATTGATTTCTAAGCATATGGTTTGTTCCATGCAAACCATGCACCTATCTTGCATCAATATTAGAACTATCTCCAAACAGACAGAACCAATGTCGAGGATATCAGTAAGGGGTATCCCAACTGATGTACATAACGAGATCATCCGTACGAAAGTTGAGATCCCCAACTCGACGCTCTACTCAATCACGTGTATAATCATCGACGACCCCAGCATCGAAGACGGAAAAGGGCGTCGAGCGAATCAAGCAGGGCTCGAGCGCCAACTACCATCGAATACGGAAACGAGCTCGAGCGAGTCGGCGAGCATCGAGCGCAAGGGCGCCGCCCGCCGCCTGACACACACGCGGGAGCCAGAGCATTTAATGCGCCTGTCGCATCCCCACCTAACACGCCAGTCACGGGAAGCGTGATAGGGAACAAGCACCCGTCTCGTCATTCTTTTTGCAGCCTACCCCACCAAGTGACCCAGAGCGTGTCAGGACGCAGAAAGCAGGGACGGAACGTCTAGTCAGGACCCCCTCGAGACGCCAAAATTCAATACTCTGGATAGCAAGGCGCTACGGGGCGTCCGACCCTCGACCGGACATGTTTCCTTCCCGAAGAAGGGTTGGGCATCGACTGACGGCACTGCCACCACTCTGACGTATTAGCCGCCATGACGTACAAGCGTGCAACGGACAAACCGGCCCAAGACGGCGTACAGAGCGGGATCTGAGGGCACGTGTAATCATCATCAAGCTACCAGGACGGGACGGCTCGAGACCACGCCGGTACGGAGGCCTCGAGTAGGTCAGCGCGCCATGCCTCTATCGACCCCTACTCTGTCACCTATACATGTACCCTAGGTCTCTCCTTGGAGCTATAAAAGGGGAGACCTGGGAATGAACACAGATCACGAAACACCACACCCACACGTAGAGGAGTCTCCACACTCCATACCACGCTTGTATTCGCCCCTGTACAAGCACTTAAGTGCAAAATAATACAAACTCTCTCCCCCCGCTGGACGTAGGGCCTTCTCTTGCCCGAACCAGGATAAATCCTTGTGTCTTTTTGCATCACCATCTGGGAAAGGGAAGCACGCATACAAATTCACTCGTTGGTGTGACCCCCCATGGGGAAAACACCGACGGTTGGCGCGCCAGGTAGGGGTCCTGCGTGTTTTTTCCATCGATTTCCCACTCCTTTCCAGATGGCCACTCTTTCTTCACCGATTCCGCGCTCTACGGTGATTTGGTTTGGGAGTCTCGAGTTCATGTGCGCTGGCTCTGGCTATGACATGATCTTGCTCTTGATCAAAGGGCCGGGAGGATCCCGCGTTGCGCCAACCCGGATGAGGGCCCCAAGACGTCCTCACCACCACGCCTCCCCGCCCAAGAAGAGGCGTAGACAGCACCACCATCGCCCATCTGCCTCGCCGCGACCGGCAGTCCGTGCCAGGCAGGAAGCGGCACGGGAGCCGATAGCCCTTTGCACCACGGGCGCGACGGCTCAGCGCCATGATGATCACACGATGATGGGAGGTGACGCGCCCCGCGCACTCTCCCCCACCGCCAGGCTACTTCCACATGGGCTGTTCGCCTCCAGAGGAGCCTTACCGTACGGCCTGGACAATGCCGCAGCATCGCTCGCCAAGGCGATATGCCCAAGCGCCCAGACATACGTGGAGCGACCAATGGTCCTCCCACGCGACCCTGAAGCACGACCACAGGCATCCGAGCAACCAGACTTCTCGCAGGTACGAGGCCTCCGCCGCCTGGGCCCAGGACGGTACACGATCACCTCGCTCAGGCAGCGGCTGCTGGAGGAGGGACGTAGACTTTTTTACGTCGCCGAGCCGGACACCGACTCCGAGACCGATAGCTACGACCCTTCTAGGGAATGCTATCACGTCGACGGAGCGGTAGAAACTACCGACAAGACGCAGGATGCTGCTGCTGGCGGTCGAGCCCCTGCAGCAAGAGAAGACCCCAGGACGCCTGGGAACGACGGACAGGTCGACCGACCTCCGCAAGAAGACAGAGCTGCGCAAATTGAGCAACTACGAGAGCTCAAGGCAAAGCTTGACGAGGACCGCGAGCGCCTTGTCCTGCTTGAGCAGATCCTTGAGGAGGACCTGCCTTACCTGCCGGGCAGAAGTGTCCGCAGACGAGCTCGAGAAGTGCACCGACAGATCGTTAGAGACGCAGAGCCAGAGCAACCTATTAGTCGTTTCCCTCGAGCAGGCCAGAACGTTGTGGCGGCAACAATGTTGTTATGCAACATGCCCGAGCCCTCGAACTCCCAGGCACGGCGCATCCGAGACGAGGTACAGACCTTGCTCCAGGTAGCAGCGGTTCAACAGGCAGAAAGCTCGGCCTCTCGACGTCGAGGAGCGGCCACTGAAAAGCGCGATGAGCCAGCCCAAAACGAAAAGGAGGTGTTAGTTCATCAGCAGCCACCCCCTCGAGGAAGAAAGACCACGCTCGTTCTCCCCATCGACAATCAGCGTCGACACGACGCGCGACGCGATATTGAAGAGAACCGACGCCGTCGGCATGGGGACGCGGAGGAGCGCGGTTACAGCGCCCATCGCGGCGGGAGGTACGACAGCGATGAGGACAGGATGGCCCCAGAGCCACCAGGCCCACAGGTATTCAGCAGGGCAATCCGCAGCACGCCCCTGCTCAGTCCGTTCCGACCCCCGACCAGCATCGCAAAGTACAACGGTGAAACCAAACCAGAGCTGTGGCTGGCAGACTTTCGGCTAGCCTGTCAGCTGGGAGGAGCTCGAGGAGACGATCGAGCCATCATCAGATAGCTGCCGCTCCTCCTCTCCAACACCGCCCGCAGATGGCTCGAAGAGCTTCCAGCCGATCAGATCCACGACTGGGTCGACCTGGTTAGAATTTTTGAGGGTAATTTCAAAGGGACCTACATACGACCTGGGAACTCATGGGACCTCAGCAAGTGCAAGCAGAAGTCAGGAGAAACTCTTCAAGAGTACGCTCGATGCTTCTCGAAGCAACGCACCGAGCTGCCACACATTCCCGACCACGACGTCATCCTAGCCTTTGTCTCTGGTACCACCAATCAAGACTTGGTACGGGAATTAGGCCGGAATCGTCCTCAGACCGTCGACGAGCTGATGGATGTGGTGGCCAACTACGCGGCGGGAGAAGAAGCGGTCGGCGCTTTCTTCAGCTGTGAATGAAGGAAAGGCAAGCAGCCCGCCGACGACGACGAAGGTCCCAGTCGAGGGCCCAAGAAGAGCAAGAAGAAGAAGATCCGGCCATTCCAACGGGAAGACCTCGACGACGATCTCGTCGCTGCCATGGAACGCAAAAAACCTCGAGGCCCCCCAGATGGGGGCATCTTCGATAAGATGCTAGAGGAGCCATGCCCTTACCATAAGGGAGGAGCCAACCACAAGCTCAAGGACTGTCGTATGTTGAAAAAGCATTTCGACGGTCTGGGGTTCAAAAAGGACGCGCGCGACGAACCAAAGAAGGAGAAGGGCGGCAACAAGGAGGACGATAAACACGACGACGGCTTCCCAGCCGTCCACGACTGCTACATGATCTATGGTGGCCCCTCGACGCAGTTGACCACAAGGCAGCGCAAGAGGGAGCGCCGTGAGGTCTTCGCAGGAAGAATGGCGGTGCCCTAGTACCTCAACTGGTCGAGCACCCCCATCACCTTCGATCGAGAGGACCACCCAGACAAGGTAGTCGCCCCAGGCGTCTACCTGCTCGTCGTCGACCCTATCATCGTCAACACCCGGCTTTCAAAGGTGCTGATGGACGGCGGTAGCAGCCTCAACATCATCTACCTCGAGACCCTCGACCTCCTCGGCATCGATAGGGGGCGGCTACAACCAAGTGCCGGCGGTTTCCATGGCGTCGTGCTAGGGAAGAAGGCGCTGCCGGTGGGTCAAATCGACCTACCAGTCTGCTTTGGCACGGCGGCCAACTTTAGAAAGGAGACCCTCACCTTTGAGGTAGTTGGGTTCCGGGGCACGTACCACGCCATCATCGGGCGTCCGGGCTACACCAAATTCATGGCCATACCCAACTACACCTACTTGAAGCTGAAGATGCCCGGTCGCAAAGGCGTCATCACCGTCATCTCCTCCTTCGAGCACGCTTACGAGTGCGACGTCGAGTGCGTCGAGTACGGGGAGGCGGTCAAGAATTCCACTGAGCTCGTCGCGAAGCTCGAGGCCCTGGCCACTGAGGCTCCAGAGCCCAAGCGCCACGCCGGCAGCTTCGAGCCAGCAGAAGGAACCAAGAAGATCCCGCTCGACCCTAACAACTCCGACGGCAAGGTGCTGACGATCAGCGCCGACCTCGACCCCAAATAGGAAGCTGTGCTCGTCAACTTTCTCCGTGCGAACGCCGATATATTTGCATGGAGTCCCTCAGACATGCCAGGCATACCGAGGGAAGTCGCCGAGCACTCCTTGGAAATTCGAGCCGGTTCCAAGCCAGTGAAGCAACGGTTGCGCCGATTCGACGAGGAAAAGCGCAAGATCATTGGCGAGGAGATCCACAAGCTTTTGACGGCCAGATTCATCAAGGAGGTTCATCAATCCGACTGGTTAGCAAACCCTGTACTAGTTAAGAATAAGAATGGGAAAATGAGGATGTGTGTCGATTATATGAGTTTAAATAAAGCATGTCCGAAAGTTCACTTTCCATTACCACGTATTGATCAAAATGTTGATTCTACTGCGGGATGTGAAACCCTTTCATTCCTTGATGCATATTCTGGTTACCATCAAATAAAAATGAAAGAGTCCGACCAGCTCGCGACGTCTTTCATCACTCCTTTCGGGATGTATTGCTATGTAACCATGTCGTTCGGGCTTCGAAACGCGGGAGCCACGTACCAGTGCTGCATGCTCCATGTGTTTGGCAAGCACATAGGGTCGACAGTCGAGGCCTATGTCGACGACATCGTCGTCAAGTCAAAGCGGCGGGGAGACCTGATCCAGGACCTCGAGATCGCTTTCAGCTGCTTACGCGCCAACCAGATCAAACTCAACCCCGAGAAGTGCGTTTTCGGCGTACCCCGAGGCATGCTCCTCGGATACATCGTTTCCCAGCGCGGTATCGAGGCCAGCCCCGAGAAGGTCTCGGCCATCACAAGAATGGGACCGATCCGAGACATCAAAGGTGTGCAGAGAGTCACAGGATGCTTAGCGGCGCTGAGTCGTTTTATCTCGAGGTTGGGAGAAAAGGCGTTGCCATTGTATCGGCACCTGAAGAAAGCCGAGCGTTTCTCTTGGACCCCCGAGGCCGAGGAAGCCCTCAAAAACCTAAAGAAAACACTGACTTTAGCACCGGTCCTGGTCCCACCTCAACCTGCAGAACCACTACTCCTTTACGTTGCCTCGACGACCCAAGTCGTCAGTGCAGCTGTGGTCGTCGAGAGGCAGGAGAAAGGACATGCGTTGCCAGTCCAGAGGCCGGTCTACTTCGTCAGCGAGGTGCTCTCGGAGACCAAGGCACGTTACCCCCAAATCCAGAAGCTGATCTACACCGTAATCCTCGCCCGATGCAAGCTGCAGCACTACTTCCTCGGCCACCCTATCACGGTGGTCTCGTCCTTCCCCCTGGGCGAGATAACCCAAAGTAGGGAGGCCACGGGAAGAATAGCCAAATGGTCGGTCGAGCTCATGAGTGAGACTCTCACTTATGCGCCTCGCAAGGCTATCAAGTCACAAGCCCTGGTGGATTTCGTCGCGGAGTGGACAGACTCCCAGCTTCCCCGACTCAGGTTCAGTCAGAATTATGGACGATGTATTTCGACGGGTCTCTCATGAAGACGGGAGCTGGGGCCGGCCTGCTGTTCATCTCGCCCCTGGGCGTTCATATGAGATATGTCATCAGGATTCACTTTGCGCATCCAACAATGTCGCGGAGTACGAGGCCCTCGTCAATGGTCTCAAGATCGCCATCAAGCTAGGAGTCCGACGCCTCGACGTTCGAGGTGACTCCCAGCTCGTCATCGACCAAGTAATGAAAGCCTCGAACTGCCACGACCCAAAAATGGAGGCGTACTGCAAGGAGGTCCGTCGACTCGAGGACAAGGTCCACGGCCTCGAGCTCGTCCACGTCGCCTGACGCTACAACGAGGCGGTCGACGAACTCGCCAAGATCGCGTCGACCCGAGGCACGGTACCGCCTGACGCGTTCTCAAGGGATCTACATGAGCCATCCGTCTACTTGGGATCAGGGGCTAGTGTCGAAGCTGCTCCGGCCCAACAGGCCGACAACGTCGAAGCGCTACTAATGGTGGCTGAAGTAATGGAGGTGGAACAGCGGCCCGGTTGACCGTTTGACTGGCGCACGTCGTTCCTCGACTGCCTAATCCGTTGCGAGTTACTAGAAGATCGATCCGAGGCCCGCCGTATCGCTCGACGGGCCAAGTCATATGTAATCTATGGCGAGGACAACGAGCTATATCGGCGAAGCCCGACGGGGGTCTTGCAACGTTGCATCACCATGGAAGAAGGCCGGAAACTCCTCGAGGACCTACACTCGGGGGCTTGTGGCCACCATGCTGCTCCACGGACCCTCGTAGGGAACGCCTTCCGACAAGGCTTCTACTGGCCAACGGCCGTAGCTGATGCCATCGAGCTCGTGCGCTCATGCCATGGGTGTCACTTCTACGCCAAACAGACGCATCTGCCCGCCCACGCTCTTTAGATGATCCCCATCACATGGCCGTTTGCGGTGTGGGGGCTCGACTTAGTGGGGCCTCTACAAAAGGCGAAAGGGGGGTACACCCACTTGCTGGTGGCCATCGACAAATTCTCCAAATAGATCGAGGCTCGACCCATCACCAACATCCGCTCCGAGCAGGCTGTCCTTTTCTTCACCGACATCATCCACCGGTTTGGCATTCCCAACGTCATCATCACCAACAACGGCACTCAGTTCACCGGCAAAAAGTTCTTGGACTTCTGCGATCAGCATCACATCCGTGTGAACTGGTCTGCAGTGGCCCACCCTCAAACTAACGGCCAGGTCGAGCGTGCCAACGGCATGATTTTACAAGGGCTCAAACCAAGGATCTACAATCGCTTGAAGAAATTTGGCAAGAAATGGGTCGAGGAACTGTCCTCGGTCCTATGGAGCCTAAGAACGACGCCAAGCAGGGCCACAAAATACACCCCATTCTTCATGGTCTATGGCTCTGAGGCTGTTCTCCCAACAGATCTCGAGTATGGGTCCCCTCGACTCAAAGCATACAACGAACAATCAAATAAAGAGTCTCAAGAAAACGCGGTCGACCAACTCGAAGAAGCTCGAGACATGGCCCTCATCAACTCTGCCAGATACCAGCAGAAAGTTCGACGTTACCACGACAAACACGTGCACAAGAGGGACTTAAACATGGGCGACCTTGTCCTATGACGGCGGCAAAGCAATCAAGGACGCCACAAGTTGACTCCACCTCGGGAGGGCCCATATGTGGTGGTCGAGGTCTTGAAGCCAGGGACATACAAGCTAGCAGATGAGAAGGGGGCGATCTTCACCAATGCGTGGAACATCGAACAGCTACGTCGATTCTACCCCTAGAATTTCAAAAGCTTTATGCCCTAGAATTTCAAAAGCTTTATGTTCCTGCGTACCTTCTGTACCAAGGCCTTGTAAACGAATAAATGAATAAGTAAAGTCTTTTCCTCGAGCAACTTACCTTTTCACAAGTCTCAACGTTAGAAGGGAGTATCGACTATGACCCATCATAGTCGACACCCCCTCGGGGGCTAGCAAGGGGAGTGATTCCCCCCAGTGTCGAAAAAACAAAGTAATCCTTTCGTTCCTATCGGCAATCTCATACAGTTGAGTAGTAAAGGTACCTCGAGCCCCTTAAGGACCGAGAAACGACGAGCCTGAAACTCCTACGCCCCCGGGCTATGAAAACTCTACTCGTCTCCTCACCCTTGAGGTAATCGAGACCGCCTCGAACAAAAGACTAAGTGAGAAAAACAAACATAGGCGTAAAAAGGAATAAAAGAGCTTCGAGAGGAAAGACAGACAAACATTTAACAAACCACTTAAAGACATTATATTACTTAAAGACAAGTTAACAAAGTACTATACAAGGGACCCCAGGCACCCAAAGCAGGCTCGCAGGCCTTAGTCCGCATCGCGGTCCTCACCACCCTCGCCTGCGCCTGAGCTAGTCTCAGGGGGAAGTACCTCGGGCTCAAATAGCTTGGGGGATGTCGGTAACAAAGCCATGAGACACCACCTCCATATCGTAGGAAAAGCCCGAGCAAACAATCGCCATTGCCCGCTTCACCCCGACATGGAGAGCGTCACACACCTGATCTCTCAGCGTCGCGCCTAAGTACCACAGCTGATCGACCAGCGTGTCGCCTCGAGCCTCCTCCTTCGACTCGTCCATGGGCTCGACTTCCCAAGAGGTCTAGAGATCGCTTATCGCCGTCCGCAGTCGACGGTTCAAAGCAACCTCCCCCTCGAGCTGGGCCTGGGCGTTGCGAGCCTCGACTTGGGCAGCCAAAAGCTCGTCTTTAAGCCCTATGAATGCCAATGCAAAAAACTTTAGATAAAATCGAGCACACCTCGAAAAGAAATCCGACAATAGAAACGTACCACGGACACTCTCCTCCAGGGTCGTATTCTCGCCAACTAATTTGGTGTTGGCCCTCTCGATCTCTCTGTTGGAGCGTGCCAGCTCAGTGTTGGCAACACGCAGATCTTCGATTGCCTTGCCAGCCTGAGCAATGGCTCCACTCTTCTCCAGCAGCTCTCCCTTCAGACGTTCGACGTCGTCAGAGAGCCTGCGGGATCGAGCCCGCTCAGCCTCGAGGTCTTCGAGGGCCTTCTTCTTCGCTTCTTCCGCGGCGCTCCTGGCGATCTCGCCATTCACATGCTCCACCTTCATCCTCTGGAAGGATTCTCGAAGGGAGTCCAAGTCAATCTTGAGGAGGCCCTTCTCCTTGTCCAGATCAGCAACGACGTTCTTGTAGGACAGGGCCTCCTCCCGGGCTTTGGACGCAGCCTCCTCGACCGTCAGAGCCCGCTCCCTCAGCAGCACGGCCTCTTCCACAGCCTTCTTCAAGGCCTCTCGAGCCTCGGCCAGGGCAGCCTCCCTCTCCTTCTTCTCCTCCTCAAGCGCCAAGAGATCTTTATAGGCTTTGAGGAGTTTCTCCTGCGACTCTAGGAGTTGGTCTTTGAGGAGGGTGAGCTGCTCCCAACCGCCCTTAGTGGCATGAATGAAGCTTGACTTGATACGGGATGTCTCTTTCAGGTCCTGTGAATCGATGATCGAACAGTTAGAACCCAAAACCAACAAGTTCCCTAAAGAATGAAAGACTAGGAGACTTACAAAGTAAGCTGGCCCGAGCCCGTTGTTCACAACGTCCGACAGGAGCCTCACCACGTGCTTCATCCAGAGGCGGAGCTTCGCGACGTGCTCCCACTTCTCAGCCTCCTTCCGATCGTCCAGGAAGATGTTGGGCTCAGACGGATCGGTGGAAGCCCGGATGCGGATCCGATCGGGACACCAGTTCTCCATCTCTTGGTCAGCTTGTGCCTTGACGCCGCGAATGAGGTTCTCGACGGTCTCGAGGGACCCCCCGTGGCGCAGAAACAAGTCGATGAGTGAGGGGAACCGCCCGTCATCGTCTACCGTCTTCCGGGTGCCATCTTGACTACCCGACGTCCCAGCCTCATCCTCCTCGGCGAGAATGCGGTCCTCCCACGCCCGACGCTCCCGGAGGAACCCTGGGGCGATTCCGTCCATGCCGTAGATCGTCCCCCGGATCTCGGACTCGGGGTCGACGGGGGTGCGCATCATGCAGGCAAGCGCCACCACACCGTCCGCCCGCCCCGACTCTGCCGGGATCGCGGCGGGTGCCCCTGGATGGAGCCACGCTGGGGTTAGAGGGCCGAAAACCGGCAAACCCTCTTCCTGGTCTCCGGGCTCTTGCGGCGCCGGTGGTACCGGTTGGGGCGGACTGTGAGGAGGGGGCTCGAGCGGTCCTTCTTCTTGGCCCCCCTGCTGCTGCTGCTGTTGCTCCACGAGCTCCTGCAGCTGCCGCTGCGTCTCCTGCTCGCGCTCCGCCTCTTCTTTCTTCTTCTGCTCCTCGAGGGAGCGAAGCCCGGCAGGCCAGGGCGTCCGTCCCGCGACGAGAGAAGTCTGGGCCTCCTCGTCCATGTGATGGGCGTCCCTCGAGGTCCCGTCGCCGCCAGAACCATTGATGAGGACATGAGCACCATCAATACATCCACGCCTCAGATTCATATGCATGATAACTCAACTATCTAGAATAATGAGGAGGAACCGCAAGGAAGCATATTCGCGATGGGCTAAATTTGGACTGCAGAAGGGTCTCAACTTGTGGTGGCCACCAAGACTACATACGGTGACCGATTTTGATGTTCAAATACACGGTGGAAAGCTTATGAAGTCTATTTTCACATGGATCTAGTCCCATGTCCATATCTATAATGAGGCGGCCGCAATCGTCGAGTTACCCCAGAGACCTTTCTGTGGACAGCTTCATTCAATAAGAAACTCCATGCATGCATGATATGAATATTATTGTTTTCATTTGTTTTTAGTGAGTCGAGGGATTAGCACCGCACACTCTGGTTGCTCTCTCTTGTACATAAAGGCTTCTACAGCCAGAGACACAAGGGGGTTTTGTTTTGTTGTAAGTTTAGCCATTGCTACTTCCTTGTAGACGCATGTGTCGACTAGACCATCCGTTCTACTTGATTCAAAACCCCATATTGTTATCGTGATTCATATCAGATCCTTCTTGTATTATTTGGCAATTGAGTGCCTGTTCTGTCTGTTCTTGCATGTTCTTCGATTGCGTGCAGGAATTACCCTAGTGGTTTGGTTGGTCGTGATCAACAAGATCGTGATCAACCGCTGGAATTGGTGTATCGATCGCTAAGGCGCAGCGTCCTTGGACGGTTGTAGTCGGATCGTGAACGTCGCTCCAGAGAGATCGAAGTTATCCATCTCCACCGAAAAGATCGGGACACCCTCGTTCTTATTATGTGGTAATCAGAGCAAGGTTTGATTGGTGAGAGATTTTAGTTTGCAATTTTTTTTTCCTATAGTCCGGAAAAGCCAAAAAAATTTTAGTTTCATTCCCAACATCCTATAGACCCATTGAGCCTTTTACTAGTACTACTTAGTTCAGGCAAGTTGTGTTTGATTTACATCGGTCGAGTCGAATTGCTGGTCTTGGGTTTAGACTTTAGAGTTTTGAGTTTTTGTCACGTTTTAGTCATTGCCCATCGTATAATCTCCGCTGCAATCACTCTTACCATATACATTTGGACTACACTATACATCTGAACTACCATCACCACCCTACTTGGGCACCATGTAAACTCCATCCACCACTCTCTTTTCACTCATGCGCACCCTATATTTTTAGGCCATTGCATGCACGTTTTCACTTCCACCCGTGAGCAACCTATTCTTACTCACTGCCACCTGCATGTTCCTTTCTTCCATTCATACATCCTATTGTAAGCGCTCTTGCACATTCTATAATCAGCATCCTATTTTTAATCAGCATCCTATTGCAACCACTAGATTCATTCCACTCTTGGGCATCTAATTTTAGAACATTGCATCCTTGTCCACTTCATGCGCATCCTTTTGCCTCTCCTCCACTCTTCTTTCACATTCTATTTTTCTCATCCCCGTTGCAATCAGTGTTACTGCAGCATCATATCACCATCATAATCTGCTAGTTGTATTTTTGTTACACTAAAGACATTGTGTGTTTTCTGAAATCTAATCCATCAAGATTCAGATTTATTTTAGTTGAGCAAAGTAGGAAAAAAAACAGAAAGAAACAAAAAAATATCAAAAAAAAAGAAAAGAAAAAGGAAAGAAAAGAAAAAAAAGGAAAGAAAAGAAAGGAAGAGGAAAAGAAGGGAAGTTATCTCTTGTTGTTCTTATTATTCTTGCGATATTGTGACTTCATCTGTGCCTAGGCTCGCGTCTCTAGCACGGTCTAGCCTAGGACCAGCACAGTGCCACCGTTGAATGATTTCTCAACATGCTTTTGTGACTAATGTGGTGCTAGTACTTCCTTGTGTAATATATAGAGCCATCCTATAACTCCACATATCAGACTACAACTTGACAAGTGTTGTTGCTGCAGCGTTGATACACCATTTTCTAGGTTTTCTGACTTGTTGGTTCCTGCCACCTCCTGTTTCGCTTGGTGAGAACTTGTGAGAACTTGTTTGCATAGGGTGAGAGTGAAATAATTACAACTACCACATCCTTGTAGTTGATGGGAGCATAAAGATTATTGCGTATGTCTCTTGTTTTGTTCTAATCATGGCAGGAATCCACGTAGAAACAAGCGATAATCAGATTGCATGTTCACATCACTTTGGTAAAGGTGTGGCAAGTGATAAGTATGGCACTCATGAGGTATGTGATGTTTTGCTAGATGAAATAAAATCTGCATTACCTTATTTTGAAGGAAATTGTGATCCACATGCATATATTAAATGGGAGCTAAATGTAGACAATGAATTTAAAAAGCATAATCTATCTGAAAGCCAAAAGATTAGAGTTGCTTCCAGTGTTCTTACTGAGTATGCTTTAAGTTCATGGAAATACCTTTGTAGATTTCATAAAGCTCCTCAAACATGGAAATATGTGAAAAGACATTTTAGAGATGTTTTTGTCCCTGAGTACTATTCTGAAATTTTGTTTGAAAAACTACAATCTATAAAGCAAGAAAACAAAACCGTAGCGGAATATTTGGATAAACTAAAATTGTGTGTGCTGCGATGTGGATTAGAAGAAACTGATGAACTTTTGGAACATAGATTTCTGCAAGGTCTTAATGTAGAAATTCAGAACATTCTTGTTGATAAGTATTATAACACCTTTGATGAATTGTTTGATCTTGCTTGTGAGTTAGAAAGGGATCTCGCAAGTATTATAGAAGTACGTGTCTCTCCTATTACTAACAATTTGCAGCAACAAGAAGACAACATACACATGGAAAGCGTGCAACTTGAGATACTAGATGAGTCATTTAAAGAGAGCGTAAATCTAGCTGCACCCACACCATTTCAACACAGCATCAAAGATAAATTAGATGGTGGTAACATAAATCAAGGTGACCTTGCATTAGATGAGCTGCATTTGTCCACTAATGCTGCTAACTTAGAGAAAACAATTATGGAACCAATTACTAATTTTCCTTTGTCAAACTTCGATATTCCTGATGTTCCTAGTGACAAAGAAGAGTTGTGCAATAGTGCATCACCTATATCCATGCCACAACTAGTATACAAAGAAAAGAATTCTGAATCAATGAGTGTCGAATTCAAGCATGTTATTAATATTGTAAATGAAAATGAAGAATCTCAATTGTTGTCATCTTTACATATAATGGGGTACATTGAATTCGATGATCTTTGTGAGCTTAGCTATTTAGAGAATAATCAGTTTTCTAGATTTGAATTGTCATGCTCTTCCAATGTTAGTTTTCATGCAATTGGCAAATATAATTATGCAAAGGAGTATATGGTACACCGAATTTACATTTATTCAAACATAAAATCTCCTTTTATTGTGAAACAATATGACCAACTAGAAGTGTGCAATAACCATAACCATGTCATGGCGGGTTTGCCTAGTTTTCTTATGATGGAACGGGGCAAGTATCAAGCAGGAGAGCAAGGTTCATCAATTCTGACAACACATGCTCCACCAATGATTAAACCGAGGACGGTTTGCAGTCAAGAAGGGGAGAATGATGAGGACATCACCTGCTCCGTAATACTTATATGGATCAGGAGAATATTTGATTGCATATTGAAAGTATGGATGGTGAATGAAGTTGATTGGGGACCATTATGCCCTACTTGGGAGAAGAGGACAAGCTTGAGTCGAGGACGACTCAAATGCAAGAAGGGGAGGATGATGAGGACATGAGTACCATCAATAGAAGAGGACAAGCTTGAGTCGAGGACGACTGAAATGCAAGAAGGGGAGGATGATGAGGACATGAGCACCATCAATACATCCACGCCTCAGATTCATATGCATGATAACTCAACTATCTAGAATAATGAGGAGGAACCGCAAGGAAGCATATTCGCGATGGGCTAAATTTAGACTGCAGAAGGGTCTCAACTTGTGGTGGCCACCAAGACTACATACGGTGACCGATTTTGATGTTCAAATACACGGTGGAAAGCTTATGAAGTCTATTTTCACATGGATCCAGTCCCATGTCCATATCTATAATGAGGCGGCCGCAATCGTCGAGTTACTCCAGAGACCTTTCTGTGGACAGCTTCATTCAATAAGAAACTCCATGCATGCATGATATGGATATTATTATTTTCTTTTGTTTTTAGTGAGTCGAGGGATTAGCACCGCACACTCTGGTTGCTCTCTCTTGTACATAAAGGCTTCTACAGCCAGAGACACAAGGGGGTTTTGTTTTATTGTAAGTTTAGCCATTGCTACTTCCTTGTAGACGCATGTGTCGACTAGACCATCCGTTCTACTTGATTCAAAACCCCATATTGTTATCGTGATTCATATCAGATCCTTCTTGTATTATTTGGCAATTGAGTGCCTGTTCTATCTGTTCTTGCATGTTCTTCGATTGCGTGCAGGAATTACCCTAGTGGTTTGGTTGGTCGTGATCAACAAGATCGTGATCAACCGCTGGAATTGGTGTATCGATCGCTAAGGCGCAGCGTCCTTGGACGGTTGTAGTCGGATCGTGAACGTCGCTCCAGAGAGATCGAAGTTATCCATCTCCACCGAAAGATCGGGACACCCTCGTTCTTATTAACCATCACTAATGGTAATGGGATCCCCCTCGACCCCCGATCGGGGAGGCTCGGGGGCTCCTTCCTGCCCTTGGAGCCGGGGCGCCTCAGTTTGTTTTGGCGACGACGGGGCAGGATCACTCACCGGGGGACGAGGTGGGGCGCTCTCGGTGCCGGTCGGCAGCTGAGGGTCGGAGGAGCCTGTAAAATGAAAAACAAAGGTCAGCCGCTATAATGGCTGACGTAAGGACGACACAAATCCCATGAATAAGCTGCTAACCTGTGTCCTTGGAGCCCGCTCCCACCTTGAGCCGTTTTGCCATCGAAGGCCGGGCCTGCTCGAGCGTCCGCTTCAATCTGAGGAAAGAGGGACGGACATAAAGAAAACCGTTATACGAGAAAACACGAATAATCAGGAGAATAAAAATCGCAACGTCGAAGAACTTACCCCACAGGAAGAACGGCTCGCCTGCCGGTACCTCGACCAGTGGGCCTCGAACCACCCCGCGTCAAGGCCCCGGGCCCCTCGAGAGCAGGCGTAGGCCTTGACCCAGTGACTCCCGCCTGGCGGGCGCCAGGACTGGCGCTCCGGCGGCCGGTCTCTCCCTTCTCGGAGGCCGCGACGCGACCGCGGGTCAACGGCCCCGTCGCCTGGGGCTCAGCTTGGCCACCCGCCTTTGGCGCAGGGGGAGGTTGGGGGCGCGGGGCGGCCTGACTGGTCGTGGGCGCAGGAGGGGTGTCAGTACGGGGGCGGTGAGATCCGCCTAGCCCCTCCTTTGGCGCTCCCTTCCGCGGGACGTCGACGTCGCCTCGAGACGGACCCTAGAGGATCCGGTCGAGGCGAGACGCCATATCCTCAGAATCGTCGCTGTCGTCATCACCGTCCCCGCCATCATCTTCACTAGGGGATTCTTCTTTCGGCTCCCCCCTCTCCCTGGATTTGGCTCGACGCGCCTCTAATGCTTGGCGGTCGAGGTTCTTCTTCCTCTTCCCTTTCTTCTCAGAGTCCTTGGTGGACTTCAGTTTCTCGGCAGACTGGCGCCGTCTGTCACGGTCGACCTCGTCCTCCTTTACTGGAGGCCTCGAGGATCAGACATCAATCTGTCCCTGCTAAAACAAAGGTAGGCTTAGAACAGGGATAGAAAGAAATCCAGAATCAAAGCTATGCACGAGAAGAGAGCATACCAGATCGATCGAGCCCGCATCAAGCCTCATGGGGAAGTCGTTAACGTGCTCCGGCTTAGAATCCCGGCAATGGCGGGCCTGACCCGGGCC